>NC_056627.2:336275209-336575209 GCF_002870075.4 Lactuca sativa | reverse complement strand
CAATAGGCTAAACGAAGATCCCTATACATCTTCGTCGCCCCGGGATGAATAGAGAATCGGGACTTGTGCGCCTCCTCCATCAAAATTTGGCGCACGCCTCCGTGATACGACACCCACACCCTACGGTGCAGTGTCAATAGTCCCCGGCTATCATAATCAAAGGAGGAAACCTGACCCACCACACGCTCGCTCTTCAGATGCTCCTCCTTGATAGCCTCCTGTTGGGCCTCCCGAATATGCTCCAATAGGGGAGTTACCACGGTCATCCTCATGCAAACGTCCCTGATCGGCGCCGCCTTGCGGCTAAGCGCATCGGCCACCACATTGTCCTTCCCCGGGTGGTAAAGGATCTCACAATCATAATCCTTCACCACGTCCAACCATCGACGCTGCCTCATGTTCAGATTCGGCTGATCCATGAGGTACCTCAAACTCTTGTGGTCCGTGTAGATGGTACATCGAACCCCGTAGAGGTAATGCCGCCAAATCTTGAGGGCAAAAACCACCGCCCCCAACTCCAAATCGTGCGTCGGGTAGTTCGCCTCGTGAGGCTTGAGCTGCCTCGAAGCGTAGGCAATGACATGCCCCCTCTGCATCAGTACCGCGCCCAACCCAGAAATGGACGCGTCGCAGTAAACCACAAAATCCTCTACGCCCTCTGGCAGGGCTAAGATCGGCGCCTCGCACAGCCTCTGTCTCAGCGTCTCAAATGCAGCCTGCTGCTCGGGTCCCCACCGAAAGACCACGGCTTTCTTCGTCAGCCGCGTCAGGGGCACGGCTATCTTGGAGAAATCCTGGATAAATCTCCGATAGTAGCCTGCCAATCCCAGGAAACTCTGAATCTCAGATGGAGACTTCGGAACCTCCCATCTCATCACGGCCTCGACCTTGGCCGGATCGACCAGAATCCCGTTCTGGTTGACGAGGTGTCCAAGAAATTGTGCCTCGCGCAACCAAAACTCACACTTGGAGAACTTGGCATACAAGCTCTCCCTCCTCAGGGTCTCCAACACCTCTCTCAGATGCTCCTCATGTTCCTCCCGAGTCTTGGAATAAACCAAGATGTCATCAATAAAGACTATCACAGACCGATCCGGCATCGGTCTGCATACGCGGTTCATGAGGTCCATGAACGCGGCAGGAGCATTGGTGAGCCCAAACGGCATCACCAAAAACTCATAATGGTCATAGCGCGTCCGAAACGCGGTCTTCTGCGTATCCTCCTCCCTGACCCTCATCTGATGATAACCCGAACGCAAATCAATCTTGGAGAACCAAGAGGCTCCCTGAAGCTAGTCAAAGAGGTCATCAATCCTCGGGAGTGGGTAACGGTTCTTCACCGTTACCTTGTTCAGCTCCCGGTAATCTATACACATCCGATGCGACCCGTCCTTCTTCTTCACAAACAGAATCGGGGCTCCCCAGGGCGAACTACTCGGACGAATAAATCCCTTGTCTAGCAGCTCCTGCAGCTGCGTAGACAACTCCTGCATCTCGGGAGGAGCCAACCGATACGGTGCCTTGGCTATCGGAGCCGCACCAGGAACGAGGTCAATCCTAAACTCAACCTGTCGCTCCGGAGGTATCCCAGGAAGCTCCTCTGGAAAAACATCTGCGAAATCTCGTACCACCGGAACCTCACTCACTGTCGCCTTGCCCGCCTCCCGGGTATCCATCACGTACGCGACATATCCTGCGCATCCCTGCTGAAGGTAGCGTCTTGCCCTCGCCGCCGAACATACTGCGGGTCCACACTGCGGCCTCTCGCCATGAATCACTAACTCTCCCCCGCTTGGGGTCCTGACCCGCACTAGCTGCTGTGCGCAATCTATCACCGCCCCATTGGGACTCAGCCAATCCATGCCTATAATCACCTTGTTCCCACGCAACGGAATGGGAACCAAGTCTACCAAGTAGCGCTCCTCAAACAAACGCAACACGCAATCTCGAAACACCATCGATGCTCGCACCGATCGATCATCAGCAATCTCTACCTCTAAAGGGCAATCTAACTCGCTCGAAATCTCATGAAACTTCTTGCTAAGCGCAAGGAAAACAAATGATCGGGATGCACCCGAATCGAATAACACCTGAACTGGGATGCCGTTCACATGGAACGATCCTAATGCATACATATACATACGGAGCACACATCAATATCAATACATCATAAAAAAATAAAATAGAGGGAAAGAATCATACCCGTCACCACATCGGGTGCGGCGCGTGCCTCCTCGGTAGTCAGCTGAAATGCTCGGCTCCTCACTACTGGAGCCTCTGCCTTGCCCTGCCGGCCATCCGTGATCCGCAGGGTCGCTGGAGTTGGCGCCTTCACCGGCGCTGAAACTGTCAACTGGGGGCAATTGGCCTTCTTGTGGCCCCTCTGGTTGCAGTGGAAACACAACAACTCCGATGTCTGAATAACTGCTGCCGGAGCAGTGCAATCCCTGCTAAAGTGCCCAGACTTGCCGCACTTGTAGCAGCCTGATGATCCCAACCGGCACGCTCCCTCGTGCGTCTTGCCGCATTTCCTGCAGCGTCCCCGTCCCTGTTGGCCTTTCGTCCCCGCATCAAATCCCTTGGGCTTCTTCCCCAAAGCCCCTCCTGACTGACCCTCTTCTGCCTTCCGTTTCCAGATGTGCTCCAAATCTATCTCCCTCTCCCTTACCCTGGCAATCATAGAGTCCAAGGTAGGGCAAGCCGAAAAGCTAACATGCTCCCGGATGTCAGCTCGTAGCATATCATGATAACGAGTCCTCCTCATGTCCTCGTCACCAGCATACTGGGGCACCAATAAAGCCCTCTCCCGGAACTTGGCGGTGATCTCCGCCACAGTCTCCGTCGTCTGCCTCATGTCTAGAAACTCCCTGGCCACCTACTGAAGCTCGACAGCCGGCGCAAACTTTGCCCTGAACCTGGTCACAAAGTCCGACCAGGTCATAGCCTCGATAGCTGAGGCTCCCAACGAGTCACCCACTGACTCCCACCAATCCCGGGCTCGATCCCGTAAACACCCTGCTGCATACCTCACCTTCGACCCCTCGGGGCAGAAGCTAGTCAACTAGGCAGACTCGATGTCTACAATCCATCGCCTGGCAGCAATGGGGTCTTTCACCCCATGGAAATCCGGCGCACCACTGCCCCTGAAGTCCTTGAAGGACAGTGTGCGAGATCCTGACTGGCTAGATGCCATATCGCTCCTGAATGCCCGAAGGCGATCCTCCATCAACTCCATGATCCCTTCCTTGATCGACCCAAAGAGAATGGGGGTCGACTCAAGGATGCCTCTGGTGATCTCTAACGCGATGGACTCGCGTAGTCCCTCATCAACCGACTCGGAACCTGATCCCGAACCTGACCCCTCTCCTGAACCACCATCTACCGGCCTCGATCGAAGTACCACCATTCTGCAATACCTCACAACAATCATTAGTGATACTGATACTTCATGAGGGATCACAACTACTTACAAGTTCCCTGGTCTTATCTTGGCCTTCCTTGGTTCGGGTACGGATCCTCTGCTTTCAGTAGTACGGGCCCATACTACCTTCCACATCTATTCGTACCTTCTTCAAGGAATGCCTCGACTCCACCAGATCCCTTTCACTACTGCTGATTACTGCTATACTCATCCTAGGCTTGCCCTAGGGAAATCTCTGATTCCACTCTAACCAGTCCTCAGCTGCTGCAGGCCTCCTTGTAATGCCAATCAGCCATTACCCGAATACCATCACATGTGACGAGGCTCAGATAATCCTTCGAGTACCCGACTTGTCCCTACAACGGTTGGACTCAAACAAGAGCTGCGCAGTAGGATCAAATCCGACACTCTAAGATTATTCAACCCTGATCACATGTGATGTGACGCATTCTCCTAATGGCTAACTCCCATTATTCAGAGTCCCACGTAGCACGGAGCAAGCAGCATTCAGATAAGGGTAACAATCTCAATCAACTCTATCTACTTTCAGGAACTGAGCTAGCATTAAGTGCTAAGCTCATACTATCAGGCATAACCTAATCAGGCTATCCTACTTACTATCTACTCAATAACTAGCATGCAATTCTCATACAACTGAAACACATAAAGCAGGCACATAAGGCATCACTCCTAGATCCTTAGTCCTATTCTAGCATGATGTTCTACAAAAGCTGATAAACATAACATAAACTTGTATGGGTACTTTGGGGAATACTTACTTGAGCTCGGCCGGTCGCGCACATCACACACTTCGTTCTTTCTCAAAACTCTTTTCTCAATTTTAGAAAACATTTTCTTTTAGAAAATCTTTTAATCCCTCGATTTGAGTTCAGACACTCCCGAAGGTGTGTCCGAATCCCTCAAATCAGGGCTCTGATACCAACTTGTAACGACCCAATTTTCACGACCAAAAATTTTGTTTTAAAACATTACTTTAGAAAATATTAATAACTAAAAACATTCTTTGATCAACCATAACACAACGTGAACCATGTCTAAAAGCCAAATCATACAACCAATCAAAATATCAGAGTACAAATCCCAGTGAAGCTCGTAAATGCGGAAACCAGAGAGTGTGTGTGTGTGTCATGCTGCTACCCCGCCGGCTCCTTTCCCCTAGCTGAGGAGGTACCTGAAACCAAAACTGAAAACCGTAAGCACAAAGCTTAGTGAGTTCCCCCACCGTACCACATACCATATAATCTCATAACATACATATATTGTCAGGCATATATGGGTGCCCGACCTACCCCTTCAGCCCTCTCGGCCGACATTGCCTAGCATATCTGGGTGCTGGCTTCCCCTTCGGTCCTCTCGACCGGATACTGCCTAGCATATTTGGGTGCTGGCTTCCCCTTCGGTCCTCTCGACCGGATACTGCCTAGCATATCTGGGTGCTGGCCTCCCATTCGGTCCTCTCGACCGGATACTGGGAAACTATTCCTTCCCTTTACTACTACCACATAACAAGTATCGTAAGATCAGAATCTAGCTATCATGACTGGGTATAACTACCCCTTCGGCCCTACCGACCGGGTACCTCGGGGACTATCTCCCCCTACTGTCACTAGTACATAGCATCATATCATACTAACACATAACATAACACAGGTAGTAGTAATCCCTAGATGAATATCACAGAGACAAACATCTACATATAACTCCTACTGGTGGGCCGGCATTGTGGCCGTAGACCCACCGCTACTGGAAGGTAACTCACCTCGAAGTAGCTGTTGATCTAATCGGGAACTGACTGCCTACTGCTGCTATTGCTGCTCCGGAAATCCTCCGGCTGCAATTCCCACAACATACTCAATCAAACACTGCTCACTGACCTTTGGGTAAAATGACCATTCTACCCATGACCATGCCCTAAGTCAAAGTCAGAGTCAACTTTTAGTTGACCCGACTCGCCGAGTTGGCTTTCCAACTCGCCGAGTCACCATCCAAACGATAGTCTCGGGTCCTGTTTCTACTCGTCGAGTTACGCGACGACTCGACGAGTTCTCCTTCTAAACTGATATTCAAGTCCTTCATCCTACTCGCCGAGTTGTATGAACAACTCGTCGAGTTCATCTTCATCCGATGAACACTTATTGTAACGCCCGCAAATCTGGGCTAGTCAAATTAGAGGCAATAGGGGTCGAAAACGACTTTTCGACAAAAGATTATTTAGAATAAATAATCTTAACCAAGTTGTAGAGTATGTTACAAGGTTTTCGTACATATAAAGAACGCCGAAAACCGAGTTATAACGAAGAAGTTATGACCCGTTGAAGTTTCGCGACGGAACCAGCACGATACCGGGAAACGTAAATAGTGAATTTATGATAGAGTGAGATTTAGCCTTAGCGATCTAAAAGAAAGTCGTAGAATATGTTAAACTAAGAACATCAATAAAAAGAACGCCCAAATCTGACTTCGTATGAGGAAGTTATGATTTTTCTAAGATTTAGCATAGCAGTGCACAACCTGAAATCTGAATTTTAGATCGGTCGATTTTTAGCCGACGGGATCTAAATGAAAGTTGTAGTACTCGTAAATACCAACGCGTGGATATAAAGAACGTCGATAATAGAGCTCGTATGCAAAAGTTATGGACGAAGCTTAGTCCCTACTTTTCGAGCGCGGCGAATTCGATACAGTTTCGTAAATACGAGATAGAATGAGAATTAGCCAACGAGGTCTAAATGAGAGTTGAAGATCTCATTAATAGGAACTCAACGGTAAAAAGACAGACAAAAATGGAGCTCGTATGCGAAAGTTATGGACGAAGCTTAGTCCCTACTTTTCGAGCGCGGCGAATTCGATACAGTTTTGTAAATCCGAGATAGAATGAGAATTAGCTAACGAGGTCTAAATGAAAGTTGAAGATCTCATTAATAGGAACTCAACAGTAAAAAGACAGACAAAAACGGAGCTCGTACGCAAAAGTTACGGACGAAGCTTGGAGACTACTTTACTATACACTTCCTATAAATACAAGGGTGAACTCCTCATATTTTCTTCACACCATAAGCCTTTCTTTCTCTCTCTAACTTCTCTCTAGCCTCCCTAAACCCCTCCCAAGTCTACGGAACCTCCCTAGCACGAGAAGAAAGCCCCGGAGCGCCCGACGGCTCCGAGAAGAAAAGCTTTCGGCTTGGAAACGCTGCTCCAGCGAAGCCCGGTTTTTAATAAAAACTCGCTGTAAGTGAGCTACGCCTATACTATATTTAATATAGATTTTATTTAATTATAATAACATTATTAGGACCTTAAAATAATTATTTGGGCTATTATTATGAGTTATATTGAGTGTTATTTAACGCTTATATAATAGTAATAATAGATAGACTATTAATTAGTCGTGGTTAACGTTAAAAACTAAACCCTAGTGGTATTGATACTAGGTTTTGTCGAGGAAAATTGTTTTGAGATAACGAAGTGCTGTCTGAGTTCGGAATCACCACCTAATCAGGTGAGTGCATGGTCCCTTTCATCTTACACATAGATATGAAGTATTTATTATATAATTTACGTGTTGTGAGTGCATAGTTACTTTCATCTTACACATAGATATGAAGTATTTTATTATAAATTTACGTGCTATGTGTGCATATTGTCTAAATACTTGCTGTCTATGCTGGTGAAAGATTTTTATACATGTTTTAAATGACGTAAACTGTATAAAGTATTTTATATCTACAAGATATGTTGGGTAAAACATGGGTAGATGAATGATGATGGATAAAAGCTGAAATAGAGGAACATTAGTGGTACGGACCTAGTGCCCTATAGGTATACATTGGCAGCAGTGGACCTAGTACCCTATAGATGAGCACTGGCAGCTGCGCCACAACCCGTAGATGATTTAGATCTACGGTAAACGTCCTAGCAGCTACGCTATAAGGATAGTATCGGCAGCTGCGCCTAATAAGGAGCCTTATGACCATGACAGTAGTGTTTAAAGGTCAATACCGGCAGAAGCGCCTCATAGAAAATGTCCTAATTCTGGCAGCTGAGCCTAAGTGACAATATTAGCAGCTGCGCTTGACCAATGTGTCATTGGCAACAATGGACTTCATGTTGTTTCCTTAGGATGATCCTTAGGAATGAATGAATGAGAAATAGTTGATTCTTAGGGTAGATCCTTAAGAATAAAGAAGATAATGGGGATGGGTAATTGGGTTGATTGTTTGATTGTTTAAACATAATAATTATATTATTGTGGGTTGAAAACCCTATGTACTCACCAGGTTTCCCAACCTGACCCACTCAGTTTATTTATATCACAGGTGTTGATATGAAGTGACATTACACTGAGAGATTTAAAGAGATGTAGATCACTAGTGTAAATAATTGTAAGTTCTGTTTATGCTTATGTTTCTGTATTAACGATGACATCCCAAACGTTTTAAAATGAAATAAATACGTTTCTTCGAAAATGTTTTAATAACGTATTTACCATGTTTTTCTGGGAACAAATTCCGCAACATTTTTATAAAATGAAGTACTCTGATTTTTATAAAGCATAAACAACATCGGTCTTTTTTGGCCGTGAAAATGGGGATGTCACAGTTGGTATCAGAGCATTAGTTTAAGCGAACTAGGGATATGGATTTATTTCTAGACTTAAACTTAGAATGTTAAGCGATGATTGTGAGGTGTGAGCACTAGCTTATTTTAGGAATTATGCCTAAAATGCTTTTATATGCTAAATGCTTTATGCCTTATATGCTGTTATTTATTCGGATCTATGGTCTGTTGCCGACCGGATCTGGAAACCTTATATGTTTAGGATTCTAAACGTACGACTACGATATTAGAACTAGCATGTAAACGTTTCAGAGTGATAAGGATGATTTAAACGTCAATCCTAAGTAAAGGTCTAGATTCACCTTATTCGGTGTATAGATCAAGATGGCAAGGACCCGTAGCGGAAACGTGAATGCAAATGAGAATAGGAACCAACCCCTAGTGGTTCAGCAAATACCTGTTGTAGAAGAAGTTGCACCTGAGCCAGTCACGATGGCTAGAGTTCAAGCCATGATTCGGGCTATGCGAACTGAATAAAGGGAAGAAATGAGGAGGATGTCGAATAGGGACGAACCTACTATGCCCAATGAGCAACCCGAGCTGATTCCCGAGCAATCGGAGGAAGGGAACTACAGTCGCCAAGTGAGTCAAGTGGGGACTCAAGATGGCCTGGAGAGGAGAAACGACAAAGATGGGCGAATGTACAAGAATTTCTTGGGTGCGAAACCACCAAGTCTCTCAGGAAGCCCAAAGCCTGTTCAGATTATGGATTGGATCTCCGAGATGGAAATGGTGTTTGAGAGCTGCGACTGTAGCGAGAAACAGAAGAATGTCTTCGCCGTAAGACAACTGAAAACTGGAGTCTTGAGCTGGTGGAAGCTATTGGCAGATACGATGCCACGAGGAGAAGCCTTAAGGATGTCATGGGAAGAGTTCTTGGAACAGTTGAAAATGCAGTACTGCTCGGAGATAGATCTGATAGACCTAAACAACGAGTTTCAGAACCTGAAGAAAGGGAAGATGAGTGTTGATGAGTATGCCACCGCATTCACCAAGAGGATGAAGCTATTCCCCTACTTGGTGCCTTCTAAACTCTCCAAGATTGATAGGTTTGCTAACGGACTGCCCACTGACTTTGGTCCAATGGTCAAAATGGCAACTACCTTGAAAACAGCTGTTAGGGCAGCTAAGAACGTAGAGGCCCAGGTAAGAGAAAATGGTCTAGAAAAAGATAAGTCAGGAGAGAAGCGGAAGTTTGAAGGATCTTCAAGGTCCAAAAAGGAAAGCAAGACTACCCAAAGAGAGAGGGGGCTACAAAGCCATATGTGCCGCCAAAGCAAAAGGCGAGAACATTTCAAATGATTCTTGACGAAGCAGATGACAATGCGAAGATTCAGGAGTTAACGCTTGACATCCAAGGATCGAGTTATGGAGTAATCGTGTAGATAATACCTCGCGATGTAGCCTGTTAGGGGCATAGTTTAGGGTGAACTTGAACACCTATGTAAACATTTTAAGGAATAATATAAAACCTTCGTTTTGATATTTTATGTGTTAAACTGTTATGTGATTTTCTTGTATGGTGACTTGGAAAACTGCGAGACAATACTTGGGACGGGTATGAGTAAGTGTGGATGGTAGTAGAGGCCTATACTATCGGAAGCACAGGACTCACACTTGGATCAGGGAAAGTCACAAGGTTACCAAGAAGCTAGTAATTGATTTCGTTTTATTCAAGTGTGTTGTTACCATCATTTCGGTAATGACTAAGAAGATTGTTGATATTCCGACCCTAGTGGTCATATCGAATCGAGTCCGACTACGATGAGTATGTTGTGTGGTTCAGAGAACCAAGTTTGATGTAGCGTCTGACTTAAACCAAACGGTTGAAATCAAAGCGATCAATAGAAGTATCGCACTCGTTGTTAAAGAAGTTGGTGGCTAGAAATGCCTAATGTTAAAGTGTGATTATATCACATTAGAACATGAAGGAAGGCATAGTCTGTTTTAGAATTTAACTCTAAGAGACCTAAGTCTGAGTGTTGCAACATACGATGATAGGTCATTAGAATATGATACATCGATCTATATTAGTAATAAAAGAACTTATCTCAAGTCCCTATCCAGCAGGGATCGAGATTGTGACTTGAAGGTCATAATTTGGAGTCTAACCTGAGGTAGAGAGCAGGTGCACGATCGAGTACACTTACAGTCAATGAGTTTAAGAGATAGAATTGAAGGAATGTAGAAGTTATAATTATTGCCTAGGATGAAGAGATGACGTATGGAGTCATTATACGACCCTGTTTTGTTGATGATTCCGGGACGTAATCATCCTAAGGGGGAGATAATTGTAACGCCCGCAAATCTGGGCTAGTCAAATTAGAGGCAATAGGGGTCGAAAACGACTTTTCGACAAAAGATTATTTAGAATAAATAATCTTAACCAAGTTGTAGAGTATGTTACAAGGTTTTCGTACATATAAAGAACGCCGAAAACCGAGTTATAACGAAGAAGTTATGACCCGTTGAAGTTTCGCGACGGAACCAGCACGATACCGGGAAACGTAAATAGTGAATTTATGATAGAGTGAGATTTAGCCTTAGCGATCTAAAAGAAAGTCGTAGAATATGTTAAACTAAGAACATCAATAAAAAGAACGCCCAAATCTGACTTCGTATGAGGAAGTTATGATTTTTCTAAGATTTAGCATAGCAGTGCACAACCTGAAATCTGAATTTTAGATCGGTCGATTTTTAGCCGACGGGATCTAAATGAAAGTTGTAGTACTCGTAAATACCAACGCGTGGATATAAAGAACGTCGATAATAGAGCTCGTATGCAAAAGTTATGGACGAAGCTTAGTCCCTACTTTTCGAGCGCGGCGAATTCGATACAGTTTCGTAAATACGAGATAGAATGAGAATTAGCCAACGAGGTCTAAATGAGAGTTGAAGATCTCATTAATAGGAACTCAACGGTAAAAAGACAGACAAAAATGGAGCTCGTATGCGAAAGTTATGGACGAAGCTTAGTCCCTACTTTTCGAGCGCGGCGAATTCGATACAGTTTTGTAAATCCGAGATAGAATGAGAATTAGCTAACGAGGTCTAAATGAAAGTTGAAGATCTCATTAATAGGAACTCAACAGTAAAAAGACAGACAAAAACGGAGCTCGTACGCAAAAGTTACGGACGAAGCTTGGAGACTACTTTACTATACACTTCCTATAAATACAAGGGTGAACTCCTCATATTTTCTTCACACCATAAGCCTTTCTTTCTCTCTCTAACTTCTCTCTAGCCTCCCTAAACCCCTCCCAAGTCTACGGAACCTCCCTAGCACGAGAAGAAAGCCCCGGAGCGCCCGACGGCTCCGAGAAGAAAAGCTTTCGGCTTGGAAACGCTGCTCCAGCGAAGCCCGGTTTTTAATAAAAACTCGCTGTAAGTGAGCTACGCCTATACTATATTTAATATAGATTTTATTTAATTATAATAACATTATTAGGACCTTAAAATAATTATTTGGGCTATTATTATGAGTTATATTGAGTGTTATTTAACGCTTATATAATAGTAATAATAGATAGACTATTAATTAGTCGTGGTTAACGTTAAAAACTAAACCCTAGTGGTATTGATACTAGGTTTTGTCGAGGAAAATTGTTTTGAGATAACGAAGTGCTGTCTGAGTTCGGAATCACCACCTAATCAGGTGAGTGCATGGTCCCTTTCATCTTACACATAGATATGAAGTATTTATTATATAATTTACGTGTTGTGAGTGCATAGTTACTTTCATCTTACACATAGATATGAAGTATTTTATTATAAATTTACGTGCTATGTGTGCATATTGTCTAAATACTTGCTGTCTATGCTGGTGAAAGATTTTTATACATGTTTTAAATGACGTAAACTGTATAAAGTATTTTATATCTACAAGATATGTTGGGTAAAACATGGGTAGATGAATGATGATGGATAAAAGCTGAAATAGAGGAACATTAGTGGTACGGACCTAGTGCCCTATAGGTATACATTGGCAGCAGTGGACCTAGTACCCTATAGATGAGCACTGGCAGCTGCGCCACAACCCGTAGATGATTTAGATCTACGGTAAACGTCCTAGCAGCTACGCTATAAGGATAGTATCGGCAGCTGCGCCTAATAAGGAGCCTTATGACCATGACAGTAGTGTTTAAAGGTCAATACCGGCAGAAGCGCCTCATAGAAAATGTCCTAATTCTGGCAGCTGAGCCTAAGTGACAATATTAGCAGCTGCGCTTGACCAATGTGTCATTGGCAACAATGGACTTCATGTTGTTTCCTTAGGATGATCCTTAGGAATGAATGAATGAGAAATAGTTGATTCTTAGGGTAGATCCTTAAGAATAAAGAAGATAATGGGGATGGGTAATTGGGTTGATTGTTTGATTGTTTAAACATAATAATTATATTATTGTGGGTTGAAAACCCTATGTACTCACCAGGTTTCCCAACCTGACCCACTCAGTTTATTTATATCACAGGTGTTGATATGAAGTGACATTACACTGAGAGATTTAAAGAGATGTAGATCACTAGTGTAAATAATTGTAAGTTCTGTTTATGCTTATGTTTCTATATTAACGATGACATCCCAAACGTTTTAAAATGAAATAAATACGTTTCTTCGAAAATGTTTTAATAACGTATTTACCATGTTTTTCTGGGAACAAATTCCGCAACATTTTTATAAAATGAAGTACTCTGATTTTTATAAAGCATAAACAACATCGGTCTTTTTTGGCCGTGAAAATGGGGATGTCACACTTATGCTAAGACTCGCCGAGTTGTATGAACAACTCGTCGAGTCCATCTTCATCCGAAGAACACTTATGCTGCGACTCGCCGAGTTGTATGAACAACTCACCGAGTCTGTTCTTGATCTAAGGAGATTGCCTTGAACCCGCCGAGTCAGGGCATTGACTCGCCGAATTCCTCCAAAGATGAGTTCAGCTTCCGATTCATTGAGTCACACCCCGTGACTCACTGCTCACTCGACACTACGAAAAGGGTACAAACTCGGAGACTCGCGAACAGACTCGCCGAGTCACATGAACGACTCGCCGAGTCGTTGCCATGCACCCACTAAATACACAGTTTTGCTCGATTCCAGTCCATTCCATTTACAGATCTGGACTTCTAGGACACGAATCACACGTAAAGTTTCCAACTTTACGTGTGGATATTCACCAATATGGATTTTAGGGCTCAAAATGCCTCAAAAGGGTAGATCTAAGGTGAACAAGCAACATGGGGCCATAAAGCTAACAGATCTGAGCTCCTGGAGCTCAATCTTGCCTAGATCTAGAGGCCAATCGACTTATTACAAACCCTCAAGCATACACAATCTTGGAAATGGCTCAAAAAGGAATTTTATGGAGCTATAAGCTTAAAAACAGAGGGGAAACGTTGGAATGACACAAAGATGCTTGGCCTCCTTCTCCTCTTCTTGATTCCCTCTTCTTTTCCTTCAAAGAAACTTCAATAACACCACAAAACACTTCAAACTCACAAGAAAGCAAGGCTAGAGAGAGATACAGGGCTCTGAGGGTGAATGGGGGCTGGCTTGGGGCAGTTAAGTCGTTTAAATAGGGTGCAAACCCCTGAAACTTAGGGTTTCATCCAACAGTTGTGACTCGCCGAGTCCAGGATATGGACTCGCTGAGTCGCCAACTTAAACTTGTCCCGGGTCCCGCATCCACTCGGCGAGTCGGACCTATGACTCGCTGAGTCCAAGGCTAAAAGAAGGGAAATACTCAAATAAGATTTACGTACCAGGAACCAGGTGCTACATTAAACTTCCGAGCTACAAACATAAAACAGTAACGCCACCTGATAGCTTCATTTTATTTACTTCTTTTTATATTTTTTTTAGCACATTTCATTCGCATTTTAGTTAATTTCCATGCATATTTTCTTTTTTTGCTATTTTTATGACCATTTCGGATACTTTCTAGTTTCTTGAGCATTATTGCAGATTTTTTGAAGACTAGCGGAGCGGGATTTTTGGGAGGCGATTGGACTTGAAGGGCAATGGGGATTTCGTGCTTGATGGCTATGGAGGTGATTCATTGAGTGGACTTTTCAATTGCTTGAAGGCTTGGAAGTGTTGAACTTTAAATTTGAAAGGCACGGGAGAATTCTTGAAGAGAAATGGGCTGGAAGTTGATTAGACTCGAACTGGGCCAATGGAATGGCTGTGGGGGCCCAAATCATGAAGGAGCCCAAAAACTCCGTCATAGTCACGCGGCCCGCGTAAGATTCCCCGCGGCCCGCGTGGATTCCTGACAAGGGCAAAATCGGGATTTTGTCTAGAGCTCTATATTAGGAAGGTTGGTGTGCCTCTTCAACCTTATCTTGGATGTCCGATTTTGACATTTTCTCTCTGGAGTTTTCAGCACTTTTGAAGACCAAGAACACCTCAAGAACATCCTCTTTTCACCTCTTGATTATTGTAAAATGTTTGGTACAATCTTCTCTAACTTTGCTTCTTTGAGTTTAGTCATGCTTGGCTAAACTAATCTTGGTTGACTTTTTGTTGAATCCTTTGAACTTTTGTTGAATGTTGAAGAATCCATGAACTTGTTCTTAAATATTTATGGAAATGTTTTGTGTTTTAACATATTATCACTACTAGTATGTTTTTATTCATGAGTTTAAATGTGTTTGTGGTGATTAGTTGGCTAATTTTTTTATTAAGTAAAGGATCCTCAAATTAGCAAGCAACAAATGATTTTTGTGTTGTTTTTGCTTCACACAATTATAAAAACATTTTCTCCAACATGGTAGTGAAAGCAATTGACTCCTCTTGGATTTGGTGACTTTTTAGTTCTTAATGCTAGTTGACTTTCACTAATTACATGCTTAATGGAAATTGTGACTTTGACTAAGAAAATTGTTATGAGCTTCTCTAACCATTTTAAACACTAAGAAAAGTCTAGGTAATCTCAACCTTCTTGGATTACTATGGCCAAATTGAGGATTTAAAACAAGTATTGCACCATTGGATTCTAATGATATGTTCATCAAAAAGTCAAAGTGAGGAAACCTTAAGTCAACCATCTTTCTCTCATTGATTTTACATCTAATTCTTATTTTTGTTGAACTTGTCTACTTTATCCTTAGTTTAATTTTAGTTTATTTCAAAAAGATCAACCCCCCCCCCCCCCCCCCCCAATTTTATTTTTATTGTTATTTTAGAAGTATTTTTACAAAGAGATTTTTCATAGAGTTATAAATTGAACCAATCTCCGTGGATTCGATCAATTTACCACTATATGCTATTTTAGTGTGTAATAATTAGGGTTATTAATTTTGTTGGTCTCGACAACCACCACCGCCTCAAAACGACTCGATACCAGCCGATGAAGATGAATCTTGGCCATCAAAAGTCCATCTGATATGCCCTTCTATCCTCCACCGTCTTCAGACACCTGACGCCGACGACGGGAAATCAATGAGTTACCGGTCAACAAAAGAAGAAGAAGCAGAAGCGAGACTTCGATTCCAGCACATAGAAACCCTAGGAAGATCACTATGCAGCAATGAGCATTGGTGGAGCGGTGGTGGGGAGTTAGACCGGTGGTGGATGCAGAGAAAAGTGGGATAAATGAGAACTGCAACATAGGATATTACAGAGAAGCGGTGTGGAAGGAACTAGAGGCGGTGACTATTGTAGATTGCCCCTTATAAAATCCAAGACGGTATTGTAGCTACACCCAGAAACAAAGGGCTATTTGTGCAAATTAAACAAAGGACCCAATTAGGCAGAAGAAATAAATAAAAGGGGCAAACATGACAAAAGCATATGAAATATATATATATATATATATATATATATATATATATATATATATATATATATATATATATATATATATATATATATATATATATATATATATTTTGCCAATAGTAATAGAAATAATAGTAATAGAAATATACATAAATCATTATAAGCTAAATATCATATTCATTATTTTTCCCTTGGTAGATTGATTTATAAAATACATAAAGGGTATAAATTACATGAATAGTCCCTATGGTTTGGAGTAATTTACGTGTTTAGTCCCTAACTTATCTTTTTAACTCGGAAGATTCTACTGTTTGTTTTTTTATGTATTTGGCTCTACTGTTTGTTTTTGTTACGCGTTTGGTCTCTGTCTTACCTAAAAAAACTAATATTCAAATAGAAAAAAAATGATGAGGTAGGTAAGATAATGTGAGGGGATGAGGTTGGGGTGTATTTATTTAAATGAATTAATAACTTAAGGGCAAAATAGTCTTTTTAGGTAAGTCAGAGACCAAACACGTAACAAAAACAAACAATAAGAACTTTCCAAGTTAAAAAAATAAATTAGAGACCAAATATACACAAATTACCCTAAACCATAAGAATCATTTGCGTAATTTACTCTAAGAAAAATTAATATGTTAATAATATCCAAAACGTTTACATGAGCATTGTAACAAATGTTTTAAGGTCAATTCAACAATTAAAAACCTAAACACATATCTGTTATAAAATAAATAAAAAATAAAAGAACTTATTACCCTATCATATCTAAAATGAACTTTAACACATTGTTAGTATATATTTTAAAATTAAAAAAGACGTAATTGTAATGCATCTTCAAATAGATATGAAAGTGTGCAGACTGAAATTAAAGATCCTAATTTTGCAAATGGTTAATGCCTTATTTTTGCAAAAAAAATAATAATAATAATTAAAAAAAAATTATTTGCTTAATCAAATATGAAAATTATTGATATTCATCAAATACCCAGAATGTCCCTAAACGACAATATAATCAATTACTTGTGATAACCACAACGAACAACAATTCACCTCGATTCTTCCTAAAAATCTAAATGCTCTAATTTTTACCGAAACCATCTCAAAAAACGGCTCATGATTAACATCAAGGCTTCACTTAGTTTCTTGTACAACAATTTTATGATAAACATACGAGGCATTAACTTATCCCATTGCAGACCAACTGTTCACTAAAATGTCTTTAAGGTACACCATCTTCATCTCCTTCTTCTTCTTCTTTATGATCTCTTGAACAAATCTTAACCAAAATCAACCAAACCAAATAACACAATTACATATAAAAAAACATCTTCATATGTACATATCACTTAATAAACCTTCCAAATTGACCACAAACTCAGCTAGGGTAATCACAAACAGTTATCTGCAACTGAGGCTCAACCACAGGCTGCCTCACAAACGCCCTCCTCCACCAAATCTCAAACGCCCGCTGTATATTTGGACAATCATCACCTTTTTCAAGAAACCGATCAAACCAACTCATCAAGAAAGCTTGTTGTTGCAACAATGGCAGAGTAAGAATGATCTGACTAATCCCATCTTCAATTAATCTCCTGTCAACTGATCTTGAACTCCTTTTCATCCACCCAAAATCATCATATAATGCTTCCAACCATGTTGAAAGAAGAGACACACGTGTCTCTTTTGGTACCAAAATGTTCCCTCTACCAATTGCAATACATAGTTGAGCAGTTATCCTGCTAATTTTATGTCTGTACATTACTGGAACTTTAGAATGAAGAACACCAAGTTCGTTTTGATCTGACCATAGCTTCACGAATTCTTCACCGATTCTTTTTTCAATCAAGATTTCAACTACCCATTCAAGATTATCGGCTTCTCGAGCTATTTCACTCATCATTCCTCTGTTTTCTTCACAAGAAGTTGCTTCAGATAAGCAATGAAAAAGAGAGGTAAGACATTTGTGACAAATGGTGTAAAGGGTTTCTTTAGAGATGTCGAGTCTGTTGTACGTGGAGTTGTTGTCTTCTTTGAGTAATCGGGAAATTAGGGTTTTCATCTCTTTACGGGCTTTTTCGTCTTTTGCTTGTAGAACTCCGGTGAGTAATCTCAAGAAAATGTCATCGATTCTTGAAGATGTTGATGGCTCCAATGCGACTCTTTGTAGAACATCATGATCGTTGTGGAGATTGAGGTCTTGAAGGTTTGAAATCACTCTTTCTTCTTCTTCTTCTGACCAAGGAACAGCTTCTAAATACTCTAAACATGATGATATCCCGTCGTTAAATTTCAGTGAATCACATACCTGCAAACAGGAGCATAAAGATGAAGTTCAACTTGAGTTGACTTTTGAAGTCAAATCGATCATGTTTAGAATCCAAATTAGCATAGAATTAGTACATTACACAATCTGACGTTGTAAATTTTTTGCAATAAAATTAGATTATTCATATGTCGATCTGAATAATTGGACATTCTGAAGTCAAAATCCGAAATTTTGATTTAGAAAACAGATACAATTTGATTAAAACCCTTGAAATTTTGGAAGAAATGAATGATAAATGGGTACCTTGAGTAAGCCCAAGATCTTAGAAACACCCTCACCCATCATCTTCTTTTTTGGATCATCACAATACATCAGAACTAGGGTTTCCAGATATACTTCAACATCATCACACTCGCAAATCTCCACAGAATGGTGGGAGCCACTCCTCCGGCCCAATTTCTCCTTAAAGAACTGGCTACGACTGGCCAACACCTCCCGGTGTACATCCATGGACACACTGAAACCATCACGAGCCGTGATTGTAAGCTTCACATCTCCAAACCCTAACCCCCAATCACTAGGGTTTCTAAACGGGGCTCCAGATAAAACCCTAGAGACCCGTTCTTCGATCCGCATTCTAGCAGTGTCGAAGGATTGTAGGTGTGTAGAGGGTCTGCTGGAGTCTCGGGTCTGTTCTTCAGTCATCATCTCGAAGAGGGTGGGGCTGGGGGCGGATCGGATCGGGCTTTGGATGGGTTGGGTGGGGTTGGAGGGAGAAGAGGAGAAAGAAGATGGTGGAGGGGAAAGGAAGAAGTCAGAGATGAAGCCTTGTTTTAACATGGTGGAGACTTGTTGTTTGGATTTGGTGAGCTCAAATGCCGCCATTGATGCGCTTGGTTGCTTTGATTTGCAGGTGTATGAGAGGGAAATGGAATCCAAGGAGACGATCTCACTGAAATTGAGGTTGTTGTGACTGGTGAGTGTGGGGGGTGGATGACTGCAGTCTGGAAAGTATATGATGAAAATGATGGACTTCCCTATGCTTAACACTTCCTTTTACCGTTTTACGTTTGCCCAGCTCAGCTTTTCTGAAACATCAATACTTCCAAATTTAGAGGTTGGAAGTCTCCTAACTTACTTTATTAATTTACCTAAACATGCATTTTGGACTGGACCAAAAAAAAAGTCTGATATTCGATCTGTGTAAAATGAGATTGACTCGAGAAAAAGACCTCCTTAAAAGGATTAAAAGGATGGAGCTTGAAGTTTTGATTTGAGAGCCGAAAATAGAATATGTTATTGGGATTTTCTAATATGTGTCATAAGGACATATATAAGAAGTATTAATTAATCACAATTATTACCATAATTAAATATTAAATATATTAATTATAAGAAATATTACTATAATTAAATATAAAATTCATTAATAATCTTCATAATTAATTAATACTTTTTATATGTGCTCTTATGGCACATATTAGAAAATCCCTATGTTATTATATATTGGGTGATATGTTATTACATGTTATCATACCTAAAATGTCATCTTATCATCCTAGTCATATTTTTAATGTTAAAGCATTCAATATGAAATGAACAACATCAAATAACATATTATAACACTCTTTGTTTTTTATTTTTATTTTTTTGATGTTTTTAATTTATATTTTTCTCATTTGTTTCTTTATTTATGTCATAATATTTAAAATTATCGTATAAATTAAATCATAAATTAAAAATAACATTTAAAAACTAAAAATAAAATTTTACTAAATCCTAAATTAAAAATAACATTAAAAAAAATTACAACAAATGATAAAAACATTTAAAAACCAAAAAAAAAGATGAGAAAAGTTACATTTTTCCCCTAAATTATTCATCTTCGGTACCATAATAGATATGATCTGTCAAATCTTCTCGAAGTTGCTTGTGTTTTCGTTGGTCTTGAATGTCAACAACTTTATGTAAGTATTCTGTTGTCCTTGGTTGAAATTGAATGTGTCCAAGTTCCGTAGACAAATACTCCACAATGTTTCGTCATTTAACTTCAATCCTCATGTTATTCATTATGATACATTGATAAATGTCATTTTATGCATCTTTTATGGTAGTTTTTTTATCATTATTTAGCATCATATTTTGTACATTTGCATGTCATTTGTTTAAATAATTTTCAACTCATTTCTTTGATCAGAATTCTCGTACTGCTAGCATTTTTTGTGTTATTTTCAAATATTTTGAGTGGACCAGTACATTGAGAGCAGCTGGATTCATGTTTGGAGTTTAAATGGAGTTGGAACTGAAAAAGGATGCTAAGGATTAACAATGAGTGCTTACACTGAAGAATCGCGTCTGAAACGAGCTAGGAACCCAGATCTGCGATTACATTTCCAGTATATGCGATCGCATTTTTGCCATGAAGTTTCTCAGGGTCGAAAATAAGTCATCTAGAGGCCATCTGAGCAGAAAAGACCAAATATGTGATCGCATATAGTCAACTTGCGATCGCATTTTCTTGTGACAACTCCAGAAACTTCAAATTTGGCTTTGTACTTCATTCATATGTCTAAAAAATAATTCAAAAATATGCAATCGCATATAGCTAACCTGCGATCACATGTTTGTCTAAAAGGCCCAGAAAAGCAATGTATATCATTAAATCGGCCTGGCATACGTTTTTATGAAAACCTACGATCACATTTTTTCGGTTTCTTTTTCCGGAAGTTTATGTGTCACATATAAATATGACGCTCGTTATGATATTTGGGGGAAATACGATTTTGGACGTCAGAATACCCATCTGAATACGATTTCTGATACTTTTCAGCGACTTTTGGAGATCTAAAGACTACGAATCATCTCATTTGTTTAGTTTATCTGGATTTATCAGTAAATGTTTCTTTTTAGTAGTTTAGTTTCGTTTTTAGCTATGTCCGGCTAAAACTTTAGTTTTCAGTTCTGTATAGACTAGTACTTTTCATGTGATTAGTTTCCAGATATGGGTTTTTTTTGTGTTTCTATCTAGATTTTTCCATTTTGAGCTTAAAGAACGTTTTATCTTTAATTTTTGTTAGTCTGATCACCTAGCTAGGGTTTTATCATTCCATTAATCAGTTAATAGAATCCGTAATTATTCTTGTCAACTGGTAATTAGTAACAAGTATCAGATTGGTTTCGTGTTGGGATTTAACTCTGGTATAAACTGAAAATCATATCTTTATGCTTCCAAGCTTGTGAGAAACATTGGGTATTGTTGGGAAGTTTACATAGAACTTAATGCAATTTTTCTGTTTTAGTTAAGAGCTTATTTAATTGAACAATAAAAGTTGGGGTTAATTCAAAAAACTTGTTTTGATTAACTAATTTAGTTAAAAGAGATTATACTAGAACTTGTTAGTTTTTCTCGGTACCATCTTAGATAGAATGCATTTTGAGTAACCAGATCTGAATTAATTGCATCCTTAGGAAAGTCGCAGCAAAACTAAAATTGTTTTTAATATTGATTTTCGTTTAATTTAATGTCACTGTAAATTTTAGTTTTTTATTTAGTTAATTCAAAATCCCCATTTTATAATTTATGTTTTGACTAGAATGTGCCTCATGCAAAAAGACATTATCGTTAGGCTGTGTCCCTGAGGATTCGACCCTACTATCATGTGTTATATTTTTAGTGAAACCAGCAGTGAAATTTTATTTGCTTAATACGCTCACGACAGCGTGTTAACAAATTGGCATCATTGTCAGGACACAGTGCTTTCTAATAGTTTTTATCCCCAGAATTTTTCGTTTAGGTACAACTTTAGTTTCTAATCTAGAAATTGAAAAAACTACAAGGAAACTAAAGAGAGAAGTAGTAAAGAGAAAACAATCAGCTGGTTTCTTTGGTTCATCATCATCTACAGTACCGCCAGAAATCTCCACACCACAAGGCACTCCCTTGTGGAACAAACCAGACCCAACTTTTTCGTCTTTTCCGAAAGTATCCCCATCTTCACCCTTTGATAGTCCTTATAAAAATATTTCCCACCCTTTTCCCGTTAAATCTGAAACCATAGATTCTTCATAATCCGAATCTGAAGAATCAGCCATGAGTGGAGAAGAAGTAGAAAATACTCTTAGAGAATGGGTCACTCAAGAGGTCAATCAGCAGCCCCTCTACATTACTTTTCCGGAAGCCCAGAACTTTGAGTTGAAATCTGGGCTGATACATCTTCTTCCCACATTTTGCGGTCTAGAAAGAAGACCCACATTGTCACACCCCAAAACCGGAACGGCGTAAACGTTCTAGGGTGGATACCGTCATGTCAAGTATCACAACATATGCAGTATAGTAATCAAAGTACAACAACCATTGCATTAATAGTAATAGTTTTACATGGTTTACATTTCATAGAGACATTAAAATAATACAAGTAATAATATAGATGCAGCTTGGTACTAAACTGTCTTCACCAAAAGCTCTTCGGATGTACTTGTCTATTGTTGACTGAGAATACAAGCTATTTGAAAGCGAGTATCAGCATTTTTATAAATGCTGGTGAGTTCATAAGTATTTAGTGTCATTTTATTCAAATAACTTTATAAAAAGTAGTTGTTTAGAATCAACGGTGTATTAGAGTCCTTTCCAGAAAATCCTATATTTTCTAAATAAAAGCAGTCTTCTACCAAGACCCGACCGAGTTAGGTTTTAAAGAATAATTTTCCCTGAAATACTATCATTACCAAAATACGGTATTTGATTTTAAAGGAAGTAGAAGGATATCACAAGTAAAAACATTAGGGAAAATAACATATGCCTCAGCAGGAAATACTGCTGACTAAGGCAAAAGAAATCATAGACTCCAAGAGAGTATCGAATGAACGACACGCCTGGCTCAGTCTAACGAAAGGAGACACAGACCCCATACGGTATCAAATGTAAGATACGGCTAGCAAGGTCAAAAAACAGTGAACACAGACCCCAGACAGTATCAAATGTAAGATACGACTAGCAAGGTCTAAAAACAGTGAACACAGACCCCAGACAGTATCAAATGAAAGATACAGCTAGCAAGGTCTGAAACAGTGAACACAGACCCCAGACAGTATCAATTGAATGATACGTCTAGCAAGGTCTAAAACAAAGAAACACAGACCCCAGACAATATCAAATGAATGATACGTCTAGCAAGGTCTAAAACAAAGAGTGATCTTAAGAGTGTTGTTTCAGAAATACAGTGTTAATTCTCGTTACCTTAAGGCCATGAATTATAAGGTAACCCCGAGATACTCGTAACCATACTGATAGACACTAGAGAACTTGACGCCCTGCAAGCGTCGGAAAGAATGTGACATTTGTCACCCCTTGGCTTGGTAGGCCGTGGACTATAGCTAGCAGACAGGGTGTGGGGGTGTCAATCCCGTATAGATCTATACACACAATGCCCTCTCTCCCTACAGGAGACTCTGGTTACCAACTTGACAACGAAGAAAGCCGTGTCCTGAAGATGCATCTCGTATAGTGAGTTCTGATGTAAATACCGGGCTAATGATAGAGACTCACAAATAAACTGACCGACATAAAACTATATGTCTATACCTGTATACATAATATATAATTAATGATCAAATGACCTTCGGACGGATATCCGATCCCACCAGACCACATCCCAACGAGGAAAAGGAAATAGGGCGAACTAGCCTTCCTAAGTCTTTTAAACATTATTTATATAACTATACAAGTACAGGCATACATTTAACTAAGTAGATACATTTAACGAAGTTGAAGTGTTAACAAAGTAGAAGCGTTAATAAGTAGGAGCGTTTACAAAGTAGGAGCGTTAACAAGTAGAAGCGTTAATAAGTAGGAGCGTATCACGAAGTAGAAGCGTATCACGAAGTAAAAGCGTATCACAAAGTAAAAGCGTTAACAAAGTAGTAGCATTTAACTAAGTAGGAGCATTAACTAAGTAGAAGTATAATGAAGCAGTAGTAGCTAACAAAGTAGTAGTATAAAAACATGGAAGAAAACTTTGATGAAAACTTTGGAAAACCTTTACACTTAAGAAAATCTCGACTTGGTATTCTTTTGTAAAATAAGTTTGAAAACCTTTAGAAATCCTTTCATAAACAAGTTTTAAATGAAACTTTGATAAAACATTATGGGTAAAGAAAACCTTTGTTTAAAATACTGCTGTAACTGAATCCTAAGTAAAACATACAGCGCGAGAAACAATTTGAGAAAAGCTTTGAACAAGTAAAGACGTTTTAGAAAACCATTTACAGTATCATACTTGGTAAAACAGTTGACAGTGTAATAAATCCTTGTACATGCGGGTCATCAATCACATGTGATTGATATGATAACGGGTATGTTTTAACTTGTATTCCCCCTCCCCCCCCCCCATAAAAGCATGTAAAAACATTTAAAAGGTTAATTCAGGGGTATGAACTCACCTGTTGTCGGTGGATCGAAAGAAAGTGTCGGTTGGGTGCTCGGTGTCAAGTAAAGACTTGAACACACTTAGTGACCTATTAACATATGATGACATATGTTTACATACAGTTAGTAAATATAATACTAATTAAACACGTATACGCATCCTAAAATGCGTAAAACACTTTGGTCAAGTGCTAGGAGTGTCCCGGGTAACATCTAAGGGTGTGTATGGCCTAGATAGGGAGTTTACTCTTCAAGAGTAAACTCTTTATATAGTTTACGGCCCTAAGACCTTATCCCCATGAGTTTACGGCCGTAAACTCAAGGATGGTGTGTTCTTTGATGAATTAAGTTCTTATAACACTTGTGGAACTAGGCTAGGTTCAATTCTAGGGCTTATGAAGGGTTTAAGGCTTCAAAATGGATCATTTAAGGAGTTTACGGCCCATGACTACTCCTTGAGGAGTTTACGACCGTAAACAAATGAGTTTACGGTAGTAAACTCATGTTGGTCCATTTCTTTTGTTGTTTGGTGGTTCTAACTCATGCATGTAAGGTTCTAGTCACTTTTAGGAGCTTAGGAAGGTGTTTAGGGCACTTAAACACCTTGAAAGGTGTTTACGGTCTAAGAAGATGTTCTTGGGGATTTTACTACCTTAAACACATGAGTTTACGGTAGTAAACTCATTTTTTCCATGAATCCCATGTTTTGGTGGTTTGTAGGTTAAGCATACGAAGTTCTAGGTCCAATTCCAAGCCATACAAAGTGTTAAGGGCACTTTAACACCCTTTGGGGCTGTTTATGGTCTAAGAATAGGTGTTTACGGTCCAAGAACCTTCTTGGGCTGTAAACTCAAGTGTGACATGTTTTTGTATGCTTTGGTGCATATCATGAAGGAAAATAAGGTTCTATGCACTCAAGGAAGTTCATGGAAGCTCTTGGGGGTGTTTGAGGGGTAGTTTAACAATTAAACAAGTGTTTATGGTCCATGCATATGGTTTTACGGTCTAAGGATGTTCTTAGACTGTAAACTCATGTTTACTCCCCATTTGGCCCGATTTTGGTGTTCTAAGTCCTTTCAGGTAAGCCTCTAAGCCATTGCTAAGCATGAGAAGTGTTTGGGAGGGTTTTTGGGCATCAAACCCACTTCCAAAGGGGTTTATGGTTTTGGGAGGCTCCCAAGACCGTAACACATGTTCTTGTGGTTTTTGGATGGTTAAGTCACGAATTTGCAAGCTAGATAAGTTAGATAACAAGCTAGGAAGGTTTACTTACCAATTTGAGGCTCGGAGGGGCGATTTTTGACCAAAACCCATTTGTAGAGAGAGAAAGCAGAGAGAGAGAGTCTAAGGTGGGGAAAAAGGGTAGGAGTGAAACCCACTCAACCCTTATATAGGGTGGAGCTTATGGCCTGGTTGGGGTTCACCTGACACCAACCGCGATCGGTTTTTTTTAATGATTACCGTTAAACATGGCAACATTTTAAAATTATGTCACCTTAATTTTGGTTCGCTTGACGAATATTATTTAAAATATTCCAACGGGTTTAAATCCGGTCAAAAATATTTTCGGGATAAATTTGGCTAATTTTTGACGTAGTTAATTTCGACGTTAAAACTAACGGAAATTTTTGAGTTGTCACATCATCCCCCCGTTAGAGGGAATTTCGTCCCGAAATTCAGGTTTAGGCAAGGAAGTAGGTATGAATGACCGAGTAATGAGATGAGGGTACTTCCTATTAGGCTAGTCCTCGCACTCCCAAGTGAACTCTGGCCTTCGCTTGGCGTTCTAACCAACCTTCACTTACGGAATGCGAATTCCGTCTCGTGCCGTTAGCGATTCCTATAGGTTCGTCTACGAAGTTAGGGTTCCCAATGGTTTCTATCAAGACGAGTGGAATACAAAGAGTGGCGTCGACAACCACTTATCAAGTCTAAGAAGTGGATTGATCTGAGGTGAGACTTGTGGAATTTCCAAAAGTAGTAGTGTTCTGACGAGGGTTGGACCAATCTTCGTAAAGAATCTCGGATGGTCCTAAGCTCTCGGAAGGGTAGAGCTTTTCAGTACTTAGAACATAGTGTACTACTATGGCGAGATCATCACTGGCGTGATCGCCATTCCGAAGTTCCAAACATTCTCTCTCATATTGGAAGTGTAGTCCTTCAGGTTGGTTCTTAGAAAGCTCGGGTTGTCCTTGGATTCGTGTTTCCTACTGATTGGCTTTTTGGGGTTTTCTGGACCATCAGACGGATTGCATGTCTATGGGTATCTGTTTGTTGCAGAGTGTCTATCCCAATCTTGTGCAAAATGAACCTGCACTTCTGACTCTTGAGATATCTCTAACAGAAACCCTCAGGGTCGGGGAGATAGGGTTTCACCAGTCGAGTGTTGGACTATCTCGGGAGGTGGTTCTACTATTTTTGTGCGAAATAGTATTTATGGAACACCTAGTAGTCCAATGAATCTCTAAGACATGTCCTTTTCTCCAATGCGTTGGTTTATTTTAGTTACAGAAAGCGCGTGCTCTTGTATAACCCATCGACTAACACCTAGACTGGTGTCAAGTCTATAATCTCTTCGGGATCTGGGTTATAAGGCTTAACGCAACTTACTTTCGCACTTTAAATCAAGTATTCTTGGCTGCGGAGTTATCCTGTGGTTCTTGGCATTCTAGTGTTCACTTCGGAGAATGCAGTCTATCGTCTACAGGGCGACGGTGACTTCTTCCACGTAAGAAGGCGGAGGGTCCTAGGCACTACTCGTCGGTAACGGGGTGGACGAAGTGCCTGAGTAGTGCGAACATCTTCAGCAACTACTCTTCCGAAGGTTCTGAGTTTTCTCGATCTAGGTCAAATCTAGTGAGTATAGGGTTCCATCACTCGGAACTTTAATCTCTTCATCCACTCTTCTCAGAGTTTAACTTATCGCAGTTTTTAGATTTCCGGTATATCCGCTGAGATGCTTAATTCAGGGGATTAAGCGTGAATGGATGGTCGTAGTTAATGTCCTTGACTCTTACGACTCAAATTTCTTTACCAACTGAGGGTGTTAGCTACTATGTAGGCTTAACCGGGATGACAACACATTTCGGATTTGTGGTCATTATAGTAGCTCAACCCCCAGGGGTTCTCTTGACTCTAGCTCCTATTCTAAGGAATAGGATGCAGGGTTTTACTATGAGGTTCGTAGTAGAGCTCATACTCGGCTTAACCACTAATACTTGGTGTATGCAAGCCGTATATAATTGAGTTCGGCAGGATGTTCAGTTGTGCGACTCCACCCCAAATCCACAACCCAATGAGGAACAGGGAGTAGGGAGGAAGCACACATCTTAAATCTTTTTTATCTCAATTATATACCACCCTTATGCATATACTCAGTTATAGTGGTCAGTCCCATGAGTTCTATCCTCTTGATTCACAAACCTGTTTGTGAGGTGCAAAGGGTCTTTCTGGGGGATCTACGGAGTGTGCTTAGGGTGGTTATCGTCTTCTGGAGTGCCTTCAGTGTCTTTCGCTTCAGTTTCTATCTGTCTAAGAAGGGTTGGTTAACAGCACGCGGTACCCTTCTCCTGGGTACTTCAAAAGGTTTGAAATAAGAGCGATGACTGACGGATCGCATTAGTCTTTATTATATTTTATTATGTTTAGGTTTGGAAGAACCTTTATTTGCCGAAATGGCTACGGTGAAAGTTCTTTTTACACAGCACTAGGGAGTTACACATGGTTGTACGAAGTCGAACCATGACTGATAGAGGCGTAGAAGTTGGCATACTTCGACATGATACAGAATGAGGGTCGATAGGGTCATGTGCTGAACGGGCACACAAGTTCTAGACGTCTCAGGTTTCGTCCCGTGTATCACTGTCGCGAATACTTAGACCGATAGAGTCGACGCGGAACTATAGAGGGTCCTGAGTGTTTCTGAGTAAAGTACCTTTTCATGAATGGATTCTCTCGAGGCATTTCTATAATCGCCTAGCATACACTAGTCATGTATAATTAAGGTGGGGAGGACTGTTGACTGATCGACTCCGCCCTAAATCCACAACCAAACGAGGAACAGGAAATGAGGCGGCATTCACTCACTCTAGGTCTATCCATCTCAATTATACATGGCCGTAACGTATATATTTAGCCATTATAGTTTTACCTGATGAAATTTTAATTTTTATAACCGTGCTGCGACTTTCGCCTTAACGGGGAAGTAATTACATTTTGAATTAGCCTTTTAATGTTTTCGGTTAGTTATCTGAGATTGAGAGACGTACCAAAATCTACCGGGTTCCTTGATGCTTCTCCCTAAGCAGTAGAGTCAGACTCCTCCTGTGTCCTTGTCGTTTCCTTCAGTTGGTCAGTCCCTTTTGAAGTGTCCCATTTCACCACATAGGTGGCAAACTGTATTGGTCACCACATTGGTGGTTGATGTAATAAACTCAACCGGTGTTCTGCAGACGCGAGCAGTATGCCCCTTCATGTTGCACCTAGCACAACAGAGTTCCCGGCATATACCATGATGATGGTAGCTACACTTGCTGCAGCGGGGAAGGTTTCCTAGGTATGGTCTTCTTGAAGTCGGGATGGAAGGGCTGGCAGGGGTATTGACTGTCTCAGCTCGTTGCCCTTTGAAAGGTCCTTGAGCCGAGGTACTTCCGTCCTCGATCTTGAACTGTCTCTTCAGTGGATTTGGTTGAGGTTCTTGGGTGGCTGGGTATACAGAGGTTGGTTGCTGCTGTCCATTACTTGGATCGGAATTCCCGATAGGGCTCTTACTAACATTGGCGTTGTTAGCATTCAGTTGAGCCATGACAGCTGCAACGGCTGCCGAGACTGCAGCCTGGAAAGTAGCTTCATTGAATAGGAGAGTCGGTTTCTTGCCGGCGGATGGGTTACGCTTCTTCGGAGGCATGGTTTTTCCTACACGGAAAGGAACACAAGCTGATAAGAGACGATGGTTAACCCTGGACATATATGTCCTTACTATATTAGGCATAAATTTTTCCCGTGCCTCGGATATTGGTTGTTTGAGTGTCGACCTACATCCCTATGATGTAGTCCGGGTATTCAAGGTAGGAGTATAAGTATCGGAAAAAGCCATAAGATGGGAGTCGTTCCTACTAAGTTACCTTTATACTGGGAAAGGTTCACTCTCCGGCTTGGAAAGATTTGAGAACAGTTCAGAACGAAGGCCGCGGGAAGAAAGGCTCATGAAGACTTATGGCTAAACACTCTCAATAGAGGTGTGGGGATCCGCTCTAATCGTATTACTTGCAATAGGAAAAGACGATTTACCTAACACATAGTGTGAGTAGTGTAATCACTAACTCACTAAGTTGTATTATTTTATAGGTGTATTAGCGTGACGAATACGAGGAAAAGACACTTCTCGTGTTCCATGTGCTGGCTCCCTCTGTCTACCTCGTATCTTTGACCGGGACCGACGTTGGTTTCCTTCGGGTAGTTACCTAGGGTTCTCTTCTCCTGTAGACATATTGAATTTCTACTACGACTTACTTCTAAATCCGACTCTGGGTGTCATCACTTCATGATGGATGACTGGAAATCTCGGAAGTTTAGGCGAATTTCTCACCGATGTCCCTAAAAAGATATAGGCACTTGGTGGTTTCAATAGTCTCAACCTAGTTCATTTATTTCCGAACTGGAAATCTTCTTAATGAACCTCTTCGGGTATGAATCAACTCTTCTGCCGAGTACTGAAGTGGATAGGGTTTTCTACAGGGTTCGTACGAGAATGGAAATGTCTAAAGAATCCTAAGAGATTATTAACATTTCACTGGGTGATCCATATCGAGTCCTGCTACGATTACATAGGGTACACAAATCATATATAGCTTAGATCTGATAGGCCTTCGAATAAGTGATACTACTCTATATCCACATCCCAACGAGGAAAAGGAAGTAGAGCGAAACCACACATTCTTAGCCTATGGGATCCTTATTATATATAACCTTGGGAGTATACCTCCTGTAATTGTAGGTATATCAATAAGGATCTTTTTAATTCTTCACACAAGGTTATCTATGGATCCTAAAATACCCCTATGGTATTTTAATTTCTTGTTTGTTTCTTATCTTCTGAATATGATTATGGGATTAATGTGAGTCTTTTAGTATTCCAAAATACTCCCATAGTATTTTAAACTTTATGTTTGGCTCTAGCATTCCTAGTTGGTAAGTTTCAGACCTGTTGCAACACCACCATCACTCCCAAGCACACGTTCATCGCATCTCGAATAAATGTAGTTGATCAGGTTACATTTATTCCAGCTTACGATTACATAACTGCCCAGGTTTGAAAGTAATGCTCAACATTCGAAGACTTTTATTCTTGTTCTTCTTGTGATACTTTTGTTCGAGTGTTTAGATTCTAGATGTTCTTATACTTTGGTAAAATATAGTTATATTTTAAAGTATAATTCTTGGTCAGAGTGTTTTATCCCTATGTATTTATAGGTTGTATATCTTTTATGAATTGATATACTTAGCTCACTATAAACAATGCTCTGATACGAATCTGTCACACCCCAAAACCGGAACGGCAGAAACGTTTTGGGGTGGATGACGTCATGTCAGGTATCACAACATATGCAGTATAGTAATCAAAGTACAACAACCATTGCATTAATAGTAATAGTTTTACATGGTTTACATTTCATAGAGACATTAAAATAATACAAGTAATAATATAGGTGCAACTTGGTACTAAACTGTCTTCACCAAAAGCTCTTCGGATGTACTTGTCTATTGTTGACTGAGAATACAAGCTATTTGAAAGCGAGTATCAGCATTTTTATAAATACTGGTGAGTTCATAAGTATTTATTGTCACTTTATTCAAATAACTTTATAAAAAGTGGTTGTTTAGAATCAACGGTGTATTAGAGTCCTTTCCAGAAAATCCTATATTTTCTAAATAAAAGCAGTCTTCTACCAAGACCCGACCGAGTTAGGTTTTAAAGAATAATTTTCCCTGAAATACTATCATTACCAAAATATGGTATTTGATTTTAAAGGAAGTAGAAGGATATCACAAGTAAAAACATTAGGGAAAATAACATATGCCTCAGCAGGAAATACTGCTGACTAAGGCAAAAGAAATCATAGACTCCAAGAGAGTATCGAATGAACGACACGCCTGGCTCAGTCTAACGAAAGGAGACACAGACCCCATACGGTATCAAATGTAAGATACGGCTAGCAAGGTCAAAAAACAGTGAACACAGACCCCAGACAGTATCAAATGTAAGATACGACTAGCAAGGTCTAAAAACAGTGAACACAGACCCCAGACAGTATCAAATGAAAGATACAGCTAGCAGGTTCTGAAACAGTGAACACAGACCCCAGACAGTATCAATTGAATGATACGTCTAGCAAGGTCTAAAACAAAGAAACAGAGACCCCAGACAATATCAAATGAATGATACGTCTAGCAAGGTCTAAAACGAAGAGTGATCTTAAGATTGTTGTTTCAGAAATACAATGTTAATTCTCGTTACCTTAAGGCCATGAATTATAAGGTAACCCCGAGATACTCGTAACCAACTGATAGACACTAGAGAACTTGACGCCCTGCAAGCGTCGGAAAGAATGTGACATGTGTCACCCCTTGGCTTGGTAGGCCGTGGACTGTAGCTAGCAGTCAGGGTGTGGGGGTGTCAATCTCATATAGATCTATACACACAATGCCCGCTCTCCTTACAGGAGACTCTGGTTACCAACTTGACAACGGAGAAGGTCGTGTCCTGAAGATGCATCTCGTATAGTAAGTTCTGATGTAAATACTGGGCTAATGATAGAGACTCACAAATAAACTAACCGATGTAAACCTATATGTCTATACCTGTATACATAATATATAATTAATGACCAAACGACCTACAGACGGATATCCGATCCCACCAGACCACATCCCAACGAGGAAAAGGAAATAGGGCGAACTAGCCTTCCTAAGTCCTTTAAACATTATTTATATAACTATACAAGTACAGGCATACATTTAACTAAGTAGATACATTTAACGAAGTTGAAGTGTTAACAAAGTAGAAGCGTTAATAAGTAGGAGCGTTTACAAAGTAGGAGCGTTAACAAGTAGAAGCGTTAATAAGTAGGAGCGTATCACGAAGTAAAAGCGTTAACAAAGTAGTAGCATTTAACTAAGTAGGAGCATTAACTAAGTAGAAGTATAATGAAGCAGTAGTATCTAACAAAGTAGTAGTATAAAAACATGGAAGAAAACTTTGATGAAAACTTTGGAAAACCTTTACACTTAAGAAAATCACGACTTGGTATTCTTTTGTAAAATAAGTTTGAAAACCTTTAGAAATCCTTTCATAAACAAGTTTTCAATGAAACTTTGATAAAACATTATGGGTAAAGAAAACCTTTGTTTAAAATACTGCTGTAACTGAATCCTAAGTAAAACATACAGCGCGAGAAACAATTTGAGAAAAGCTTTGAACAAGTAAAGACGTTTTAGAAAACCATTTACAGTATCATACTTGGTAAAACAGTTGACTGTGTAATAAATCCTTGTACATGCGGGTCATCAATCTCATGTGATTGATATGATAACTGACATGTTTTAACTTGTATCCCCCCCCATAAAAGCATGTAAAAACATTTAAAAGGTTAATTCAGGGGTATGAACTCACCTGTTGTCAGTGGATCGAAAGAAAGTGTCGGTTGGGTGCTCGGTGTCAAGTAAAGACTTAAACACACTTAGTGACCTATTAACATATGATGACATATGTTTACATACAATTAGTAAATATAATACTAATTAAAGACGTATACGCATCCTAAAATGCGGAAAACACTTTGGTCAAGTGCTAGGAGTGTCCCGGGTAACATCTAAGGGTGTGTATGGCCTAGATAGGGAGTTTACTCTTCAAGAGTAAACTCTTTATAGAGTTTCCGGCCCTAAGACCTTATCCCCATGAGTTTACGGCCGTAAACTCATGGATGGTGTGTTATTTGATGCATTAAGGTTTTATAACACTTGTGGAACTAGGCTAGGTTCAATTCTAGGGCTTATGAAAGGTTTAAGGCTTCAAAATGGATCATTTAAGGAGTTTACGGCCCATGACTACTCCTTGAGGCGTTTACGACCATAAACACATGATTTTATGGTAGTAAACTCATGTTGGTCCATTTCTTTTGTTGTTTGGTGGTTCTAACTCATGCATGTAAGGTTCTAGTCACTTTTAGGAGCTTAGGAAGGTGTTTAGGGCACTTAAACACCTTGGAAAGGTGTTTATGGTCTAAGAAGATGTTCTTGGGGAGTTTACTACCTTAAACATATGAGTTTATGGTAGTAAACTCATTTTGTCCATGAATCCCATGTTTTGGTGGTTTGTAGGTTAAGCATACGAAGTTCTAGGTCCAATTCCAAGCCATACAAAGTGTTAAGGGCACTTTAACACCCTTTGGGGTGTTTATGGTCTAAGAATAGGTGTTTACAGTCCAAGAAACTTCTTGGGCCGTAAACTCAAGTGTGACATGTTTTTGTATGCTTTGGTGCATATCATGAAGGAAAATAAGGTTCTATGCACTCAAGGAAGTTCATGGAAGCTCTTGGGGTGTTTGAGGGGTAGTTTAACACTTAAACAAGTGTTTATGGTCCATGCATATGGGTTTATGGTCTAAGGATGTTCTTAAACCATAAACTCATGTTTACTCCCCATTTGGCCCGATTTTGGTGTTCTAAGTCCTTTCAGGTAAGCCTCTAAGCCATTGCTAAGCATGAGAAGTGTTTAGGAGGGTTTTTGGGCATCAAACCCACTTCCAAAGGGGTTTACGGTTTTGGGAGGCTCCCAAGATTGTAAACACATGTTCTTGTGGTTTTTGGATGGTTAAGTCACGAATTTGCAAGCTAGATAAGTTAGATAACAAGCTAGGAAGGTTTACTTACCGATTTGAGGCTCGGAGGGGCGATTTTTGACCAATGCCCGTTTGTAGAGAGAGAAAGTAGAGAGAGAGAGTCTAAGGTGGGGGAAAAGGGTAGGAGTGAAACCCACTCAACCCTTATATAGGGTGGAGCTTATGGCCTGGTTGGGGTTCACCTGACACCAACCGCGAACGGGGTTTTTTTTTTCAACGATTACCGTTAAACACAACAACATTTTAAAATTATGCCACCTTAATTTTGGTTCGCTTGACGAATATTATTTAAAATATTCCAACGGGTTTAAATCCGGTCAAAAATATTTTCGGGATAAATTTGGCTAATTTTTGACGTAATTAATTTCGACGTTAAAACTAACGGAAATTTTTGAGTTGTCACACACATAAATTTCTTAAGGATTATTATGTGTTTTGTTCAGGAATGAAGCCTCATGTTGTCATTGAAGACCAGATAAAGCTAAGGGCATTCCCCTTTTCACTTCAAGATTCAACAAGATAATGGCTATATGAACTCCCATATGCTTCCATCACCACTTGGACAGAACTTGCGAAGATGTTTTTAGAAAAATATTTTCCAGAAACGCGAGTTTCCAGTCTCATGAGTGAAATCCTTGGCATCAAACAAGGAAGAACAGAAGCTTTACACACTTACTGGGAAAGATTTAAAAACCTTATGGTTCGGTGTCCACAACATGGGATCAACGATTATCATCTCTATAATTGCTTTTGTGAAGGTTTGACACGCATGGAGAGGCACCTGATAAATGCTTCCAATGGTGGTTTCTTAGGTGACATGACACCAAATGAAATTCGGGAGCTGATCGAGAACTTGTCAATAGAGTTGAAACATTTTGGAAACAAAGATGAGTGGTATCTAGATCAACCAATGAGAGTCAAGGAAGTCAGCAACGGTCATCCAGAGTCTCATATATCTAAACTGACAAAAGTTGTTCTGCTCTTGACAAAGAAAAAAATAGTTGCAAAGAAACCTTGTGGAATTTGCTTAAAGACAAACCATTCTACTGATATATATGTTCGATTCAACAAGTAGATGTTGCTCCATTCAAAGCTGTCAGAGGACACCGGCAACAAAATATTAATAATCAGCCTCCTAATTTTTATCAGAACAATAATTTCATCCAATACAGCAATTTCAACATCCTCCGGGTTTTCAGCAACAGCCAAATTACCAGCCTAATTTTTAGAATCACCAACAACAAAACTTTTAGAACCTGAATTTTTAGAACCAAAATTCTCACCAACAACCCAACAATTCTAATGTGGCCATAGAATATATAGTGAAGAGTCTGGCATGAGAACCAAAGCATTCCAGACCGAAACCAGAGCTAGTATCAAGAATCAGGTGTCTCGACTTGCCACTTATTTGGGCCATCTGGAATCTCAAGGAAAGTTACCGGGTCACACTGAAAATAATCTAAAGCACAATGTTAGTGCTATGTCATTGAGAAGTGGGAAAAGGTATGAGGACGCGAGCTCATCTGAACCAGAAAAAATGCTGAAGAGGAATATGAAGAAGTTCTGGTAGAAGAAGGAGATGTAAAAGAAACAGAAAAAGAAGAGGAAGAGTATGAATAGGTGTTGGTTGAAGACGAATCTGAAAAGCTGGAAGAAAAAGAATCTCCAAGATAAGTCCAGCAGAATCTAAAAGAGTATAAGCCCCTACCTCGATTTCCATCAAGACTGAAGAATACGAAGCGCAAAAAGAGGATGATGACATTATGGAATTTTTTCGTAAGGTTGAGGTAAATATTCCACTTTTGGATGTTATCCACCATATCCCTCGATATGACAAGTTTCTAAAAGATTTATGCAATTCAAATAAAAAATGAAATTTAATGAAACTATCAAAGCTGAGGAAAATATTTCTGTCATTTTGCAAAAGGGTTTACCTCCAAAGTGCAAGGATCTGAGGATTTTCTCTATTCCTTGTAAATTGGGGAACCTTACATTTTCAAATATCATACGTGACCTTGGTGCATCAGTCAATGTCATTCCTTTTTCTGTTTTTGAAAAATTAAAAATGGGAAATTTACAAAAGACCGAGACAATTATCTAGTTGGTTGACCACTCGATAGTACACCCAAAAGGTGTACTGGAAGATATTCTTGTCCAAGTGGATAATCTGATGTTTCCCGCTGATTTTTATATTTTGGACATGGGTAATTTGGACACTTCATATATAAATTCTATCATTTTGTGAAGGCCATTTATAAAAACTGCAAAAACAAAAGTAAATGTTTTTAATGGCACGATTTCAATGGATTTGATGAGAAAGTGGTTAATTTTAAAATTAATGATGATAAATTTCCTTCTGATAATATTTTTGTAAATTATCTGTGTACCAGTAGTCCTTTATCTAAGGGTTTCTGTGAGTTTTCTAATGTTTCTATGCAAGAAAAATTTGTAGACAGGAATTTATCAGACATATCAGAAGAGCTGGAAAAGGGAAAGCTTGGGGAGGTGAAGGAGAATTTGATTTTTGCTAAGGAAAAATTAGAGATGAATATGAAAAGAAAAAGGTTTGGAGAAAGAAAAAGAGGGAAAAGTGATTTTTGGTATAAATATGAAAAGAAAAGAATATGAAAAATTCAATGAGGAGATTTCTGGAAAAAAAAAGAAGACCAAAAAGCGAAAGAATTTAAAAATCTGAAAGACTTATCTGAAAACAATTATGAATCTTTCCAGTTTGCTGAACAAGTTCCAGGTCCACCCATCTTGTCATATTCAAAGAAGTCCCAACCACACCAGTTCGTAAATCTGGTTCAACAAAGTTGAGCCAACGACTTTAAAAATGAGCGGCTTTCCAGAAGGCAACCCGATGAGTAGTTTTAGTTTTAGTTTTGTACGCTTTCAATAAAAAGATGGTCGTAGTTCCAAGAAAGTTTGGGGAAATAAGAGGATCGACAAAGTTGTTGAAATTCAAATTTTTCGTCAACATTCATCGTCAACGTCAGAATTTCTGCAAACTTATCAAGTACAATCATTCATAGATGCACTTTTTTGCTTTTATATGCTTTATTGAGTTGTTCATTCCTCTCTTAGAATTGAGGAAAATGCATCATTTTAAACTTGGGGAAGGGGTAAGTGTAAAAAAAATTGCATTTTTTCTTAAAAATTTTAAATTCTTAGTTTTTTAGGCTAAAATTTTCAAATTTTGATTTCATTTTTGCATTTTATTTGTTGCATTGCATTTGCATAATAAATTCGAAAAATCCAAAAAATATTTTCCTTTTTTTTCTGCATTCATAAAATATAGGGAAAAACCCAAAAAAAAATGATTTCTAGTTATTTTAGTTTTTTATTTTCTGCATATTAAAAAATTCCGAAAACAATATCAAAAATAAAAAAAAATAATATAAATATTTTTTTACATGAGATAAGGATATTATTTACATTAGAATCAATTTTAAAAAATAATAGTGAGATAAGGATATTATTTACATTAGATAGCACTATTAAGATGAAGTGTGATAGTAACTGAAAATAATAGTGACATTATAATCAATTTTAAAAATCATCTTCTCAAGTTTTTAAAAGTTTTCAATATGAACCAATATATGAGTCAGATAATTTTTACAAGGGAAGTGTGGGATGGAGAAAATAAGGGATAATGTCATAAAAATCCTTAAGTTAGACAGAAAATATCGGTTTTACCCTTCGACAGATTTTTGGTTCGTTTATACCACAAACTTGTCATTTTTGTCGGTTTTGCCCTTTTACCTGTAATAGCAGGTTTTCAGGTTACCGTGGATTATGTTTTTACGAAAAAACCCTTAAGTTTTCAAATATTTTGCAAAAAAAAAAAAAAACCCTTAAAATTATAAACATATAAAATATAAATATATATTCAATATTTGATAAAACTAAATAGTTTTTAAAAATTTAAATGCCAAAAGTTTATATCAAAATAATATAAGTATTACTAGACTTATATTATGAAACCAAAACTGAAACATATTTTTAGCTTTACGTATGATAAATTTTATATTGGTTCGATATAAACTTTTTATATTTAAATTTTAAAAACACTATCTATTTTATCAAAATTTGAATATATTCCTTAATTAATACTTAAACTTTTCAAAGTAAAATTAAAAAAAGTCTGTTAGCTAATAATTAACAATGCTAAAATAGTTAAACATATGAATAATATGATAATTAAATTCAATTAATTTTTTTAAAGGAAAATAAAAATATTTATATGTTTAAAAGGTTTGTATTGCAGATATAATAATGTATCATATTTTTTGGATTCGTTGTATATGTTCATCGCACGTAAAACAATTTTGGAGGTGATCATAGTCACTATATGGTGACATTATTTCCATTAAATTTTATTTAAAGGAGAATGAAAATATTTTATATGTTTAAAAGTTTTGTATTTCAGAAATAATAATATTATCATATTTTTAAAAAAAATATATAGTTGTATAAGTTATTATTTCTAAAAAACATACATAAACATTTTAAACATATAAAATATAAATGTATTTGTTTAATTTATTATATAAATATATTTGTTTTTATGAAAAATATATTACATTATTATTTCTAAAATACAAACCTTTTAAACATATACAATATTTTTATTTTCCTTTTTAAAAATATCTAACTGAATTTAATTAATGTCATATTATTCATATGCTTAACTATTTTAGCTTAGTTAGTTATTTTGAAAAGTTAAAGTATTAATTAAGGAATATATTCAAATTTTGATAAAACTAAGTAACTTTTTAAAATTTAAATATAAAAAGTTTATATCGAACCAATATAAAAATTACCGTACGTAAGCTAAAAATATGTTTCAGTTTTGGTTTCATAATATAAATATAGTAAAACTTATATTATATTGATATAAACTTTTCATAATTAAATTTTTAAAAACATTTTTGTTTTATCAAATTTTGAATATATATTTATATTTTATACTTTTATAATCTTTAAGGGTTTTTTTGCAAAATATTTGTAAACTTAAGGGTTTTTTTCGCAAAAAATAATTTATGGTAACCTGGAAGCCTGCTATAACAAGTAAAAAGGGCAAAACTGGCAAAAAATGACAAATTTGTTTCATAAACGAACCAAAAATCTGTCGAAAGGTAAAACCGACATTTTCTGCCAAACTTAAGACTTTTTATGACATTATCCCATAAAACAAACAATATTTTAGAAATAATTTCCTTAAATGCCTTAAAAAGTACCTAGATTGGATAACCCTTATTTTTCCTTGAAGTACTGAACCATATAGTTTCTATGCCTTTTGAGGTTGGAAGGAAACTCTTGTTATACCAACAATTATTATCATTTTTGAATTATTGAAGATATAGTGGGCCTCAAAATAAAAATTCGTGCCCATTCAATTTATATGTTAGAAATGTTATATCAAACAACTTGAAGAAATCTACAATTCAAAGTCAAATCCATGTCAAGTTCAAGTCGAAATCAAGAAGCAAGCAAGTTAAATTTGAAGAGTTGATCAAAACAAAGAAGATGTGTGGTATAATGAGATTGATCCCTCGATAGTGGAATCATAGGGGTAAGCTTGGATTTTCTATCCATAATGGAGTTTATCGCATTTACTGGACGAGTTCAGAAAAAATGAAGGGTCGGTCAAGCTAAACTTTTATAAATGAATTTTCGTGAAATTATTTTTAAAAATACACTTCACGAATTTAATTTGGCGTAAAAACTATTGCTTAAGCTTGGGTTGACTTTAAATATAAATTTTAAATCTGCAATAAAGGTATTGAGACTGTTATCTAGGTAGTGATGTCATTAGAGCTTCATCGTTGTGAAATCTGATCATGTGAACAAAAAGCGAGTGAAGTATTTTTTTTCTTTTCCTTTGTTTTATCCTGAATTCTTTTTAGGTCATCTACATCTTTTCACCTGTTTATAATGTTTTATCTTTTTCTTACTTGAGGTAAAGTAAGGTTCAAGCTTGGGAAGATTTGATAGATGTCATTTTTGATGGGTTTTGAGCATTCTAACACTCTTAAGTGTACATGCAACCTTAGAAAACCTTGGATCTATGTTTGTCTAAAATACATGCAACATATGATTTCCAAAGTTCATAATCTTATCTAGCATACATGGGAACTTTTAACATAAAAATATGGCTAGAAATACATACCTTGTAGTTGATTTGATTCCTTGAAAACCTTAAGAGCCTAGCACCCCAAGTGTGATGCCTCAAATGCTTCACACAACACCAAAAGCTTTGGAATAACTGTAGAGTATGTATAACACTTGCAAAAATCGGCTTGCCCTCTCTTGTTCTTAGTGTAACCGATTTTGGTGTGCATCATGTTCTTTATATAGTGTGTCACATCTAGGGTTACACCATGTAAACCCTAATGTGACATGACTCTTCATTTCCGTGACCCATGGGTTTGTAACTCCCATGGAGCATCCTATGGGTTTTAACCCAACTTGATAATCCATGGAGCCTTTAGCCCACTATACAAGTTATGGATGATTTACATAATCAACCCATATATTTAATTAGTCATCTTTTGATCACTTAATTAATTCCAAATTAATTCTTGATAAATACTAATTAAATAATACTATTAATATATTAGAACTTATAATATATTAATAAACCACAAGTGTTATTTCTCTCATTAAGTCTATCCAGATGCATGATGTCATGCAACCCAAATGGACCATGCCGGGTCGGGTCAAGTACATACCAAATATAGTTATGGACTTAGACACCTTATCCAAGAGTCTCCCACTTGGATAAGTCTAATAACTATATCTGTAAGTATGACTTCAGGAACCGATCAGCAATCGTAGCTCTTTCAAGGTCTCTCGGAACTGAGAAGATGATGATACGCAATTTAAGATAAGTGATCATATAATCCTCTGTTCTAGATATCAGCCGGACAAATACATGAAACAATGTCTTACTTATTGTCCAGCAGTTTGTTTCCCGATTTCAGATTTGTTTGACAAAGAACTTAATTGAACACATCAACTTAGTTCTGACCGGGCCCGATACATAGGTCAAAACAAAACCATCGAGGGGCCCAGATATCGCTTCTAATCTAAGAAGGAACAGATAAACTTCGACTCATATGCTTGTTCTACTACTTGTTGAATCACACACAAAAGTACGTTATAACATCGAGTTAGCAATGCGGTTTCGTAGGATCAATGCATAACTAACTCATAGGTAACAAGTTATATCTCTAGGTTTGAAGACTTATATGATATTACCGTCTCATGATCACTCAAGATAAATTCCATGAAGTGATACAAGTGAGCGTGGGTTGAAACCAATGCTCAGAACTTATGAGCACTCATGAGTGTTGTAGCCATGTCTAACAATTTAGACCTCTGCAACCATCTCATGACAGTCTTGATTCATACCTACTTCCAACATATGACCGAATGTGGAGAATTCGAATAATATGATACACCTAACATAATTATTCTGGAAGTCAAAACATGCAAAAGAAATATAGTAAATGATTGACAAAAGATAGCAACACTTTACTCATAAATAAACACAACTTTTATTCATTATCAAATGTCAATTACACTTTAACAATTTCAAAATTATCTAACTACTAAAACTAATATCATCCTTCAGCCCTATGCTCCGAGCATGCTGGAGATGCTTAGCCCGACTCAGTCCCTTCGTGAGGGGATATGTTGGGTTCTCATCCGATGATACCTTCTTTGCCACGAGGAGTCCTTCTTCTGTTCGATGTCTGATGAAATGGTATTTTCTGTCGATGTGTCTGGATCTCCCATGATCCCTTGGTTCCTTGGCTAAGGCAACTGGACTTTCACTATCACAGAAAATTTCCATTGGTTCCTTTATAGCTGGTACAACTCCAAGGTCTCCAATGAAGTTCTTCAGCCATATCGCCTCTTTTGCTGCTTCGCTTGCTACTATATACCCTGATTTGCAAGTTGAATTAGCATTGTCTCCTGATTGGAACTCTTCCAAGTGATTTCTCCTCCGTTTAAGGTAAAGACCCAGCCTGACTGAGAGCGGAAATTATCCCTATTAGTCTGAAAACTAGCATCACTATACCCTACAACTTCAAGTCATCACTCCCACCGAGGGTAAGGACCCAGTCCTTAGTCCTCTGCAGGTACTTGAGGATATTCTTTACCGCAGTCCAGTGAGCCTTGCCAGGGTTCCCTTGATATCTGCTAACCATGCTCAAAGCAAAGGCTACATCAGGTCGAGTGCAGTTCATAGCATACATGATCGAACCTACTACAGAGGCATACGGTACTCGACTAATTTCTGCTATCTCGTCCTCGGTACTCAGGATCTGAGTTTTACTCAGTCTAGCGTTACTCTGGATGGGTAACTCTCCTTTCTTGGAGTCCTGCATGCTGAACTTCTTCAGCACCTTATCCAAGTGGGTACTCTGACTAAGTCCAATCAGTCATTTACTCCGGTCTCTCAGAATCCTTATCCCTAGAATATAGGAAGCTTCTCCTAGGTCTTTCATATAGAAACACTTCCCAAGCCAGGACTTCACTTCCTACAGGGTTGGGATGTCATTTCCTATAAATAGTATGTCATCCACATACAGTACCAAAAAGCTGACTATACTCCCACTAGCCTTGACATAGACACAAGACTCATGTTCACTCCTTGAAAAGCCAAATTCTTTGACTTTCTCATCAAAGCAAAGATTCCATCTCTGAGGTGCCTGTTTCAATCCATAAATGGATTTCTCGAGCTTACACACTCTATTAGGGTATTCTATACTGAAAAAACCCTCTGGTTGACTCATGTAAACATCTGTTGGGTTTTTGAGCAAACTAACACTCCTAAGGTGTTCATGCAACCCTAAAACCTTGGATCTATGTTTTACTATGAATACATGTAACTTTGATTTTTCCAAGGTTCATAACCTATCTAGCATGGCATGGGGAACATTAAACATAATGGCAAGAAGAGTTACATACCTTTCAATTTGTGAGTTGATTCCTTGAAGTTTGAGAGCCTAGCACCAATAATGTGGATGCCTCAAATGGAAATCACAAATCACCACAAAGTTGGAAAAACCTTATTAGAGTATATGCTTGCTTATAGAAATCGGCCACCTCTTTGCACACACACAACTAGTGCAATTTCAAGCATCACAAGCTCCTTTATATAGTGTGGAGGATTAAGGTTACATCCATGTAAACCCTAATACCCATGACTCTTCCTTTCCAAGGATCCATGGGTTAAAAGCTCCATGGACTATCCATGAACTCCCATGTATGCCAAGCCCATTCCAAATGAGTATTAATCCACACTTATATAAATACAAGAGCCCATCTTTAATTAGTCACCTTTTTGGTCACTAAATTCATTCTAAATTAACTTATAATCAATACTAATTAAAATAATATGATTTCATATTAATATATTATAACTTATAATATATTAACAAATCATAAACATACAATTCTCAAAGGTTTAACCATAAATAGTTCGGGTGAAGTGCAACCCAAATGGACCATGTCGGGTTGGGTCAAGTATATACCAAATAAAGTTATGGACTTAGACACCTTATCCAACAGCCTCCCACTTGGATAAGTCTAATAACTATATTTTCCTATATTACTTCAGGAACCAACCGACAATTGTAGCTCTCAACACTCTGTTGAACTATGAAGCGCCATTTTAGATAAGTGATCATATAATCCTCTGTTCTAGATATCAGCCGGACAAATACATGGAACAATGTCTTACTTATTGTCTAGTAGTTTGTTTCTCGATTTCCCCATTTGTTTGACATAGAACTTAATTGAACACATAAACTTAGTTCTGACCGGGCCCGGTACATGGGTCAACACAAAATCATCAAGGGGCCCATATATCGTTTCGAATTCAAGAAGGAACAGATAAACTTCGACTTATATGCTTGTTCTACTACTTGTTGAATTATACACAAACACACGTTTTATAACATCAAGTTACCAATGCGTTTACGTACAATCAATGTATAACCAACTCATAGGCAACAAGTCATATCTCTAGGTTTGAAGACTTATATGATATTATCGCTTCACAATCACTCGAGATAAATTCCATGAAGTGATGCCAGTGAGCGTGGGTTTATTCTAATACTCAGAACTTATGAGCACTCATGAATGTTGTAGCAACTATTGCTATGGCTAAACACCTTTAGTCATCTACAAGCCCAATTCATGACAATCTTAATTCATGCCTACTTCCGACGTATGACCGACTGTGGAAGTTTGAATAAAGGAATTTATTCTGGAAGTTAAAACATGCAAAGCTGAAACAATAGCAAATAATTGACAAAGATAGTAACTCCTCACTCATAAATAAATACACCTTTTATTCATCATCAACTGTCGATTACATTTACAAGTTTCAGAAATAGCTATCTAATCTGTTAAACTAATATCATCCTTTAGCCCTATGCATCTCGTATGATGTAAGTGTCTAACCGTCGCCAGTCCCTTCGTAAGGGGATCTGCAGGATTCTCTTCCGATGATACCCTCTTTGCCACGAGGAGTCCTTCTTCTATCTTGTGTCTTATGAAGTGATATTTTCTGTCAATGTGTCTGGATCTGCCATGATCTCTCGGTTCCTTGGCTAAGGCAACCGCACTATTGCTGTCACAGAAAAACTCCATAGGCTCCTTAATAGCAGGTACAACTCCAAGGTCTCTGATGAAGTTCTTCAGCCATATCGCCTTCTTTGCTGCTTCACTCGTTGCTATGTACTCTGATTCACAAGTCAAATCAGCCATCGACTCCTACTTGGAACCCTTCCAAGAAATTTCCCCTCCATTTAGCATAAAGACTCAACCAGACTGAGAGTAGAAGTTATCCTTATTAGTCTGGAAACTGGCATCACTATAACCTACTAATCTCAATTCATCACTCCCACCAAGGGTAAGAATCCGATCCTTAGTCCTTCGTAGGTACTTGAGAATTTTAGCGCAGTCCAATGGCCCTTGCCAGGGTTCCCCTGATATCTGCTAACCAGGCTCAAAGCGAAGGCCACTTCAGGGCGGGTACAAGTCATAGCATACATGATCGAGCCAACAACAGAAGCATATGGCAATCGACTCATCTCAGTTATCTCAGCCTCTGTACTCGGACTCTGAGTCTTGCTCAGTTTGGCATTGCTTTGGATCAGTAATTCTCCTTTCTTGGAATTCTGCATTTTGAACCTTTTCAACACCTCATCCAAGTAGGTACGCTGACTAAGTCCAATTAGTCTTTTACTCCTGTCTCTTAGTATCCTTATCCTTAGGATATAGGCATCCTCTCCAAGGTCCTTCATAGAAAAACACTTCCCAAGCCAGGACTTCACTTCCTGCAAAGTTGGGATGTCGTTTCCTATGAGCAGTATGTCATCCACATACAACACCAAGAAGCTAACTATACTCCCACTAGCTCTAACATAAACACAAGACTCATATTCTCTTCTTTAGAAACCAAACTCTTTTACTATCTCATCAAAACAATGATTCCATCTACGAGGTGCTTATTTCAATCCATAGATGGATTTCTCAAGCTAACACACTCTATTCGGGTGCTCTGTACTGACAAAAACCTCTGGCTAACTCATGTAAACATCCTCAGCCAATTAAAGAAAGAAGTTTTGACATCCATTTTCCATATTTCATAGTTATGAAAGGCAGCAATGGCTAACATAACCCTAATAGATTTAATCTTTGCTACTGGTGAAAAGGTCTCATCATAATCAACTCTCGGAGTTTGAGAAAAACCCTTTGTAACCAGTCGTGCCTTAAAAGTGTATACATTACCATCCATGTCGGTCTTCTTTTTGAAGATCCACTTGCACCCAACTGTCTTACGACCTGGTACATTGTCAACCAAGTTCCAAACTTGATTGTCATACATGGACTGTAACTCGCTGTCCATAGCGTCTTTCCATTTAGCAGCCTTAGGGCCTTCCATGGCTTCCATGTAGCAGTTAGGCTCATCCAAATTTACCAGTGTGCTATCACTGATAAGAGTGTCACCTTCCGCAGTAATATGGAGACCATAGTAATCCTCAGGTGCATTCCTAACTCTCGTGGAACGCCTCAGAGGTACAGACTCGTCAGTTGGATCAACAAGAGTTTCCTCCTCAGGTTGATTGCTAGGATTTGAGGTTCCTTCACCACTTGACTCTTGAAGTTCTTCAAGGTCAATTTTCCTACCACTGTTTCCTTGGCTCATGAACTCTCTTTCACGAAAGACTCCTCTCCTTGTAACAAATACCACATTCTCATTGGGTATGTAGCAGAGGTAACCAAAGGATTTCTGTGGGTAGCCGATGAAAATATATCTCTCACTTCGAGATTCAAGCTTATCATGAGTCCCGCATCTCACAAAAGCCTCGCAAACCCAAATCTTGATGTGGTCCAAGTTGGGAACTTTCCCAGTCCACATCTCATGAGATGTTTTGGCAACCTTCTGTGTAGGGACTAGATTAAGGATATAGGCGGCAGTCTCTAAGGCATACCCCCAAAATGAGATTGGTAGCGAATCTTGACTCATCATAGAGCGAACGCTATCCAACAATGTCCGATTACGCCTCTCAGCCACACCATTCAGTTGTGGTGTTCTGGGAGGTGTCAATTGTGAGACAATCCCACACTCCTTAAGATAGTCGAGGAACTCTGTGCTAAGATACTCACCACGTCGATCGGATCAAAGCATCTTAATGTTCCTGCCCAATTGATTTTCTACTTCCTGTTTAAACTCTTTAAACCTATCAAAAGTTTCTGACTTATGTTTGATTAAGTAGACATAGCCATATCTGCTATAATCATCAGTAAAAGTCAGGTAGTAGTGATTAGCATCCCTTGTGGCGGTTTTGAAGGGTCCACATACATCGGTATGTATAAGGTCCAACAAACCTTCACCCCTTTCATAAGAACCGGTGAAGGGTGATTTTGTCATTTTTCCAAGCAAATAAGATTCACAACTATCATCTAACTTTAGGTCAAATGACTCCAAGACTCCATCCTTTTGGAGTTGGCCTATGCGTTTCTTGTTTACATGTCCAAGACGACAATGACACAATGATGCTTTATCCAAGCTAGTAGAAGAATCAATACACAACACATTATTTCCTAGGTTATCTACAACCGACATAGTTTCATACACACCATCACAAGGTAATGCTTTAAAATAAAGAACATTATTAAAGAGAGCATTAATACTACCAATTTCATTATCAAAAGAAAAGGTAAACCCTTGTTTGTACAAACTATGAAAAGAAATAATATTCCTCGCCATTTCAGATGATTAAACGCATTTATTCAAATCTAACTTTAACCCACTATCTAGCAACAAAGTATAAACTCTAATCTTGGTAACAGGTGTAACCTTCTTGTTCCCCATGATTAATTTTATCTTTCCTTGCTCCACATCCTCACTTCTTCTTAGGCCCTACAAGTTACAACAAATGTTTATACCACAACCTGTATCAAGAACCCAGTAATTAAAATATGGTGAGTTATTAGACAATATAGTGTAAATACCTGCATAGGATGGTTTCACTTTCCCATCCTTGACATCCTGCAAGTACTTTGGGTAGTTTCGCTTCCAGTTCCCCTTATTCTGGCAATAGAAGCATTAAACATCCTTAGGGATGGCAGAAGGAATAGCAGAACCACCTTTGGTTCCACTCGATGAGGAGTGATCAAGAGACTTTCCCTTGGTACCCTTCGAACGGGTCTTCCTCTTCTTCCCTTTGCCTTGCTCGATAGCCAAAACAGGGGTAGCTGTAGGAGTAGGAGTAGTAACAACCGACTTACCTTTAAGACCACTTTCGGCGGTCTTTAGAAGTCCTTGAAGCTTGTTGAGTGTGACTTCCTCCTTGTTCATGTGGTATGTCATGCGGAATTGATCATAACATGAAGGTAAGGAGTGCAAAATGATGTCAATTGCCAACTCCTCAGGAAAGTTCACATTCAATTTCTGCAAACGGTCCAAATACTTTTGCATTTTCTGCATGTGACCCGTGATGGGTTCACCATCCTTCATTTGGGTTGTTATCATGGAGGAGATGATTTCATATCGCTCTTGATGAGCACTTTGATGGTAGCGGTCCATCAAATCCTGGTGCATCTCAAAATGATAGTAGTCCTTGTAGGACTTTTGGAGCTCGGCTGTCATAGTGGCCATCATGATGCATGCCACTTTTGTAGCATTTCTTTCATGTGCCTCATATGCAGTGACCTGCTTAGGAGTTGCAGTCGGCTCAAGATCCTTAAGCTCCTTGTCGAGGACATATTCCTTGTCCTCGTAACAAGTGACCATCCTGATGTTCCGGATCCAATCCATAAAGTTGGAACCATCGAAGATGACTCTCCCACAAAGGTTCTTAAGAGAAAAGGAGCCAGTAGGGTTAGAACCCAAAGCATTGTTGGAAGGCATCTGAAAAGAAGAAAGACAAGTTTAATTACATATATAGAGTCCTTAATAAGATACCCAAATGTAATATTAAGGCTAGGATCCAACACAATATATTATAACTTAGAAGAGGGATGTCGTAATCTAAGCTATAACATATTTGAAGGTAGGTGAATGACGATTCACCAATTTCCACCATGAAAACGAAATGAATTATTAGGTTTAATTGGTTTGAAATTCCTAGATTCTTTTGAGATTCATTGAACTTTTCAATGGCATGTTTCAATCTTGAGTGTGCCCTTCAAGTTTTGTAACTGGGATGTCGAGGATCACAAAACAAGGTGTGAATAACCATGAAAATTCACTGGGTACCCTTAATATTATCACCTAATCGATGTATCAGTTAACCACACACACTCCACCAATCTATGATAAACATTAAGTCACCCTTTGTTATCCTTACTAGTTCAAGTTAGTGTGCCGGTTAACCACACACGCTCCACCAACGACTTGGTAAGGTACAAAGTGTGAATTTCATGGGTTAGCACCATATTCACATTTTCCTAAAGTAACTAAGATTGGGAATTACTAAAACATTTAGTTACATTATAATAATCATTATACTTTTAATGAGAATTAAAGTCATTATCCTACCCATTCGGCTAACGACCCTCCACCGATCAAGGAAGCAGTGGGTGAGAGTGGACACCCATTAAGCTGCCATTTTATAGGCAACAACCTTATACCCCCCTTATAGACCGGCTTCGTGAATGAGGCCTACTTGCGGTAAAATGACTTGATCTTATACATATATATATATATATATATATATATATATATATATATATAAATATTAACCATTAATCTTATAATGGTATAAGGGTTGAATTTTAACTTTTAAAATTCCAAGGGTTGGAATTTAAAGTGTGTGTGTCTTTACAAAGTCCAAAACTTGAGGGCAAGTTTTGAAACTCTTCAAAACTTTTCATTTCATAACTTATGAGTTAAGGGTTCATAAAAGTGAAGACTCTTCATTTTTATGTAACTTATGTGTTTAAATATTCACTAAAGGAGGTGACCTTTGGAAATCCATAACTTAAGGACAAATAATGGATTCTATTAAACCACATAATTGATCAAGAATTAATCATTAAACGATTTAGCAAGTAATTCCAATGATCTAACAATAACTCATAAGAACATGAATATCCATATCAAAATTTCAAGAACATATGAACACATATAAACATGGAATTTTGATATTAGCCATTGTAAATGGATTAGAACAATCATTACACCATCTAAAATTGGTTTCAAAACATCAAAACAATTTAGGGTAATGTTTCTAGTCCATTTCCAGCAGCAAAAGTCGAAAAACTGCACTCTGTGTCTCCTACTCGTCGAGTGCATGAACCTACTCGACGTAGTCGGATGAATTTGTTCTTGGACTCGTCGAGTCCCCCCATGGACTCGGTGATTCCACTGCCCAGACAGCTCAATTTTGCAACTTTTCAACAGTTTGCATCAAGTATTCAAGAAAACAAACCTAGGCTCTGATACCACTGTTGGGTTTTGAGCAAACTAACACTCCTAAGGTGTTCATGCAACCCTAAAACCTTGGATCTATGTTTTACTATGAATACATGCAACTTTGATTTTTCCAAGGTTCATAACCTATCTAGCATGGCATAGGGAACATTAAACATAATGGCAAGAAGAGTTACATACCTTTCAATTTGTGAGTTGATTCCTTGAAGTTTGAGAGCCTAGCACCAATAATGTGGATGCCTTAAATAGAAAACACAAATCACCACAAAATTGGAAAAACCTTATGAGAGTGTATGCTTGCTTATAGAAATCGGCCACCGCTTTGCACACACACACAACTAGTGCAATTTCAAGCATCACAAGCTCCTTTATATAGTGTGGAGGATTAGGGTTACATCCATGTAAACCCTAATACCCATGACTCTTCCTTTCCAAGGATCGATGGGTTAAAAGCTCCATGGACTATCCATGGACTCCCATGCATGCCAAGCCCATTCCAAATGAGTATTAGCCCACAATTATATAAATACAAGAGCCCATATTTAATTAGTCACCTTTTTATCACCAAATTAATTCTAAATTAATTTATGATCAATACTAATTAAAATAATATGATTTCATATTAATATATTATAACTTATAATATATTAAAAAATCATAAACATGCAATTCTCAAAGGTTTAACCATAAATAGTTCGGGTGAAGTGCAGCCCAAATGGACCATGCCGGGTCGGGTCAAGTATATACCAAATAAAGTTATGGACTTAGACACCTTATCCAACAACCTTCACCACTGCAACTTGACTGGATGAATTGTGGAGAAAGAGGTTAATTATGATTTATCAATATATTATAGGAATAATATATTAAAAGAGAAATCATATTGTTGAATTAATATTGGTTAAGTATTAATTTGGAATTAATTTTGTGATCAAAAGAGATTAATTAAATTAAGGGGACTGATAGTGTAATTATAAGATAGTTACAAAGTTAGGCTTAGGATCCCTAAAGGAGGGATGGACAAATTCTATGAGGAAGCCCACATAGAAATCGTCCATAAGGACCTTCTGGAAGGGTCTTATGGGCTGCTTAAGGACTAAGCAACTAGATTAGGGTTTTGACTGAAACCCTAGCAGCTCAACTATATTAGGAACCCTTGGGACTCCCATTTTCGGCTGCTAGAACCATAAGAAGAGTACCAACCGAAATGGTGATCCCTTTCGTCTCTCTCATATTCTTCCAACTTGCTTTTGGTGTTTGTGATCTATTAGAGGCATCACATTTGAGGTGCTAAGTTCTCAAAGGTTGAAGATCAAGCTAGCTACAATTGAAAGGTGATCATCTAACCTTGTTTTAGTTATTAATTTCGATTTATGCATGCTAGATTAGGGTTATAGTTTTGATACATTTAGAGAAAACCTAGATCCAGAGCTTTAGGGTTGCGTGTGCACCATAGGAATGATGTAATGCTCAAAACCCATCAAAAATCACGCCAAATATATAAGTCTTGTGAAGCAACAACCTCTAATACTAATGATGGCGCTCCAAGATGACCAATTATGTATTGACTTTTCCATGCCATAAGATAATTTCTCTATATCCACTTTGTGTAATCAATGGTTCCAAGCATACATGGAAAACCATGTCTTTCTTCATGCACAACATATTGTTGTTGCATGTCATTCAGTGAAGGTTTGCACAAGTATTTTTCATCAAAGGTTTTAATAACACCTCTCGCCAATCTATACAAACTTTCTCGTGTAGTTCGCTTCGACACTCATATAATCGTCAATGGAATCGGGCAACTTCCCCATATCCATAAACTTGATTGTAGCAAAACATTTTTAATTTGCAACCGTGTAAAACCTCGTTTACTTCTCGCATCATACCTCATTTGGAAAAATTTATAACAAAACATATATTTAATTTGTAAAAACTATGTACTTATGTTATCTAAAAAACAATTATCTAAAAAGTATATTTATGTTATCTAAAAAAACAATTATCTAAAAAGTGTATTGACGATACCTGCTTTCTAATGCATTGACTATCCGTTGAAACACATTTTTCGCAAACGAAACTTTCTTTTGAAATTGCTAGGTTGGTAGACACAATTATCCGCAAAATAATCGTGTACTATACGTCTATGCCCTTCTTCACGATCACTGTTTGACACTGTACGCCTTGTCAGTATTGGAGTTGGCTCTGGTGGAAGCATGTCCGTAGAATATTGGTAAATCATACTCACGAATATATCATCGGCGTCGTTATCATCATTGTATGGATGGAACGGATCAAAAGAATCCATTTTTTTTTGAAAATACAAAAATAGAAAAGATAAGGAAATTGAAAGAAATGTGTAATTAAGAGAAATTAATGAATTTTGTAGGTAAAATTGAGATAAAATATATGTATTATTGGTAGATATATGGGATATATATATATATATATATATATATATATATATATATATATATATATATATATATATATATATATATATAAAGGTAGATAGGTTCAAATGTTTCCTACAACTATTGTATATATGTATGGACCAATGAGACTTTAACAATAATTTAATCATTAAATTTAGGAATAAGGGTAACTTGGTCATTTTACTTTTAGAAGCCAAAAATAAATCTTTTTATATTTGTTAGAATCATTAAATAAAATTTGCAATATTTTTATAAACGCTAAAGAGTAACGACAACTTCCTCCAATCGTCAATACCTTTGTTCATCTTTTCCACCAGAAATCGACCCCAGACATTCGAGCACCACTGTCGCATCTCCATGAAACACCAACACATACTCCATTGACGTCATCAATGACTACAACCTTTGAAGCTTGCACATACTCCATTGACGTCATCTCCATGAAACACCAACACATACTCAATTATGTTTTCTTTGTGGATTTAGGTTTTGAAGAGGCTGTCATTAATGTGGAAAAGGAAGAAACATAGAGAATGTGACTTTATTCTTCCATAATGTATTCTTTCAGAATGGATTACTGTTTTGTTATATTTTGATATATTTTTTTCCTTTTTTAACCATTCTTAGTTTTTATCTTTAAGAATAAATGTAATTCTTGAACCATTACTATTCATATATATATATATATATATATATATATATATATATATATATATATATATATATTCAGAATGAATGTATTAATTGTTTATAGTTTTATTCTTTACGAATTAATGTAATTAGTGATTCTTAAAGAATAAAATCTATATTCTTTATAAAATGTTACTTTTGATAATATGTTGTACAATTCTTTAAGCATGTTAATTATAAAAAAAAATATCTTGAATATAACCATATTCATCAAGAATAAAAAGCGAAAATATATTTACTAGTTTATGGTTAACTTTGTCATTCTGACAGAATAAAATAGGTTATTATTAAAAACTATATTAGAATTAAATTTGAATTAATTTAAAAAAAATCAGATTTTTAAAAATAAGAGATCTAATTATCCCTTAAATTCCAAAAATTTCTTTTTTTAATATATGTCATTTGACAAAAATACATTTATGCTGAAATTTATGTGATTATATGGTACATGTTACCCTATTGTAATATCATATACTTTCATATCATGACCTTTAATTCTATTCCATCCGGTGGTCCATATCTCCCTTAACTGATCCCGTGAAACCGCAGCCCTCTGCGCTTCCGAATATGACCCCGTGGTCAATCTCCACCAATCCTTCGCCCCGAGCCTCAACAGGTTCAGAGCACACCTCACCCTCTGCTCAGCAGGGCATGAACATGTGAAGAAACACCCATCCACGTCCGATAACCACCTCATGGAAACAATCGGGTCCTGAACTCCATCGAAGGTGGGAGGCTTCATATTATCGAAGTCCCGATACTGAAAGCCCCGACCAGCTCCTCCCCCTGCCGCTGTTACATCTGCTGTAGCCGCCGCGGCAGCCGTCTCTGTGAGAGCTGCATAGCGCTCATCAAAATACTCAACCATGGCGGTCTTGATCGACCCAAACAGCTCCGGCAACTCAGCCCGGAACAACTCAACAATCTCATCACGCAGGATCTCACGAATCCTCGCATCCAACTCGCACGTGCTCATCTGACCAATAACCTCGGGCGGTGCTGACCCGCCCGAAACTCCCTCTCCTGCTCCTGATCCTGATCCGGATCCACTCCCAGCATGCCTCAGAATCTCCATACTGAAAAACACCACACAAAATCTCAGACACTTCCCACTATCCTGGGAACCAACTCTCTCAACCCAACCCTAGAGGTCATGGTTTCCCTGATACGCGTATGGGTCCTGTGCTTTCAGTAATACGGGCCCATACTACCTTCCACACCTACCCATATTTGTATGAAGTACTACCACAACACCCTAGTGAAACATGCATAACAACGCTCAACCCTCACAACTAGAGGAACACTGGAAATCTCTCACAAGGAAACCCTAGGCTATAGGCATCACAAATCAGGCAACATTATCATGAAATCCTGAAGATCCCTAGCCTAGCACTAGCATGCTGTTCTAACAAAGCTCAAAAACAAATATCATGTATGGTATTTTGGGGTTACTTACTGGCTCCGGCTGATCGTACCTCCACGTCCTCCTTTACTCAGTTTGAAAACCATTTTAATTTCACTTTTAAAAACTCTCCTCGATTTGAGACTGGAGTCACACGAGTGTTCCTCCAATTCACTCAAACCAAGGCTCTGATACCAACTTGTAACGACCAAAAATTTCAACCAATTTAAAATTTTCGAAAACAACCCGATTTCATTAAAGTTATTACAAAAAGGTTTTCAATACAATTTATTTTAAGTATTCCCAGAATCTCATCACAATATAAACACGAGGAGCAGTACGATCATGCCTTCGCCTTGCCACAGTCTCCTAAAGAACCTGAAAAACATTAAACCACAACTGTAAGCCCGAAATCTTAGTGAGATATCCCCAAAATACCAACCACATATACCATACACGCATAACATGCCATAACATATCTGATCATAGAACAACCATGCACTTCGGGTCTACTGTGGGACTGGTCCGCCGCACCAGCCAACAGTCCACCTGGTCCACCCTCCGAGTCTAGCCATATACCTCGAGTCTACAGTGTGATTGGTCCGCCTGCACGGGGCCTTCAATCCACCTGGTCCACTCTCCGAATCTAACCACATACATCGAGTCTGCAGTGTGATTGGTCCGCCCGCACCGGGCCTTCAATCCACCTGGTCCACTCTCTGAGTCTACAGTATGACTGGTCCGCCCGCACCGGACCTTCAGTCGGCCTGGTCCACTCTCCGAGCCTCGACACGTCTGGTCCGCCCTCTTGGGGCCTACAGCCTATCCGTACCACTCGCTGGGCCTTCGGGATAACCGGTCCGCCCTGGGTATCTTGGCCTATAGCAAAAAGCAGGACCCGCCTCAACCCAACTCCAGTCCAAACAACCATGTGCACATAAACATACAATCATATAGCAATTCACAGTCAACAAGCCGATCAAACAGATCATATAACATATCATCATCCTAACCAGGATACCGACCTAACCGGTCACTAGCATAGCATCACCCTACATCTCGGGATACCTATCTCAACCAGGTCTCTAGCATATACCATCCTAGCTACCAGGATGCAAACATATCAAAGCAATAACATAACAACAAATACCCGGATCTCAATCCGATAAGGGTCGGCCTTGGTGCCTTAGACCCTGTTGATATAGTGAGGATAACTCACCTCGAAACTGCCGAGTGAACAGATAACTCAAACTGCTCCGATTACTGATACGACCTCCACTACTGGACAACCACCAAGGCACTGAACTCAAAACTATATCCAATAATTACCAAAATGCCCTTGGAAATCACTGGTCAACCCTTGGTCAAAGACAAGGTCAAAGTCAACCCCTGACTGACTCTACTCGTCGAGTCAACCCGATGACTCACCGAGTCCCTATGCTCAGCATTTCCTCCAACCCGCGACTCAACTCGCCGAGTCACCCCGAGACTCGCTGAGTCCAACAACTCTGAGTCCACTCACACACAACTCACCGAGTCATTCCTTGACTCACTGATTCACGGCTCAACCAGAAAAGATTAGGACTCTTCGACAAGACTCGTCGAGTCCAAGAACAGACTCGTCGAGTCTAAGGCTATCTTCAACCTACTCGCCGAGTTGTTCTTCCAACTCGTCGAGTTCCAGGCCATCTTCATCCAACTCACCGAGTTGTTCTTCCAACTCGTCGAGTCCCAGCCTATCTTCAAGCAACTTGCCGAGTACACCTTTGTGACTCGCCGAGTGCCTTTCGATCTCATTCCATACAGAAGCATTCCAGGCCATGCAATTGATCCAAAACATAGATCTAGCCTCCTGTAACTCATCCATCACGTAAAGTGGCAAACTTTACGTGAATCCAAAGAGATCTAGGCATTTTCACTCTAGGGTTTGGGTTTGGGACAAGATAGCTCCTTCAATCACTCATAAACAGGGACTTTCATGCACTCTAATCCTTCTCCATTCCAGATCTGAGGTAGCAACCTCAGATCTAACCTCCAAACTCAAAACATCACAAGATATGATTCCTTATAAACCCCAATATGATGCATCTAAATGAATTACAGCCCAAGAACGAGATAATACCTCAAAAAGAAGCCCCAACAGCAATGAAACCCGAATCTAAGCAAAGCCCCTTGTTCCAAGCCTCCTAACCTTCAAGATTTCCTCAACAATCACTTCTTCAAGCCTCCAAATGCACTTTGATCCTCTCACACATGACAACTAGGGTTTCTGGACTTAAGAGAGAGTAGAGAGGCTGGGGGAAAGGATGTGATGTTCTTTATATAGGGCTCATCCTCCAGATTTAGGGTTTTCTCCACTCAACGCCTACTCGCCGAGTCCATCCGTTGACTCGCCGAGTCGGCCACTTAACACGTGACTAAAGTCGCGACCCTACTCGCCGAGTCCACTCGTGGACTCGCCGAGTCGCTGTAACGCTCGTAGATCCGGGATAGTCAAATTAGAGGCAATAAGTGTCAAAAACGACTTTTCGACCGAAGCTTATAAATAATTTGAACCAAGTTGTAGTCTATGTCTCTAGGTTTCCGTACATATAAAGAACGCCGAAATCCGAGTTATAACGAAGAAGTTATGACCCGTTGAAGTTTCACGACGGAACCGGCTCGATACTGGGAGGCGTAAATAGTGAATTTACGATTGAGAAAGATTTAGCCTTGGCGCTCTAAACGAAAGTCGTAGAATATGTTAAACTAAGAACTTCGATACAAAGAATGCCCAAATCTGACTTCGTATGAAGAAGTTATGATTTTTCGAAGTTTCGGATTAGCAGTGTACAGCCCGAAATTCGAATATTAGATCAAACGATTTTTAGCCGACACGACCTGAACAAGAATCGAAGATCTCGTTAAGAGTAGCATAACGAGAAAAAGATGGGCGAAAACGGACGTCGGATGAAGAAGTTATGAGGAATTAACGGACCAATCCTGTCCCGGTCTGCTAAAAATATAACTTTAAAAATAAAGTCAAAATTAGCCGACAGAGTCTAAACGAAAGTTGTAGAGTACGTCTCCACCTACGCGTGGATATAAAGAACGTCAAAAGCGGAGTTCGTATGAACGAGTAACAAATTATAATAGCATATTTACGTATTAAAATAAAGTATAAATCATATATACGTACACATATATATACATATGTATATATCATTAGAAAGGTATCGACGATGCGGTCATTATAAGACTAATATTGAGTTCTTTCGACATTAGTTTAGTGCAAATATTGTTAAATCTATTCAAAATAGTATTATAAAGGGGTGTTTAGTTGTTTATATAACTATAAGGTCATTAAGTAATTATGGAGGGTAGTTTTTGTAAATTCAATTACTATAAATAAGAGGCTTGGGCTCTCATATTTCTTGCACCATTCTCTTGATTCAAGAGTCTTTCTCTCCTTATCCCCCGAGCATTTCGGTCCCTCGTGATTCGACTTCTCTTTCTGTAGTTTTAGTATAGTAAGGTGAGTGCTGAAGCGCTGCACGAATCTTTCTTAGAAAGATTTAGCAACGAAGTTCTTCCCTACAGAGCCCGACTCCTAGCTAAAATCCCCTTGTAAGTAAGTTATGCTTACCCTATTTTAAATATAGTTTATATTTAAAATTAGTATTGTTATTATAAATTTATAATAAATATTTGAGCTATTATTATGACTTATATAAGTGTCGTTATAATATCTTTTTAATTACTCGCGGTACGGGGAATCTGGTTTAAAGGGCCGCATAAGGTTGTTGGATTTCAGAAGTGCTATATGCCAGAATGGTCCTGCCCTCCGGTGTTTTATGTGTGGCCCCTGTCTGTACATAGTGGTTGGAAAGTATTGTTTAAACTCTTATATAATAATAATAATAAGACTAATAATTAGTCATGGTAAATATTAGACTAAAATCTAGTGGTAATAATACTAGGTTCTGTCGAAGGAAATTATTTTAAAGTAAACGAAGCGCTGTCCGAGTACCGAGTCACCACCTTCTTTGTAACATCCCAAAATTCAAGACTAAAAATTTCTTTTAATAAAGCATTACGTTAAGCAAATTCATCCTTTTCAAACATAAACAAAGTATTAGTTTCCAAAATACATATTCGTTATCAGAGTAAACATTCCCAGGCTGTCTAAGCTATGGTGTGTGCCATGCGATCATCCCGAGCTCCATCATCCGCTATCGGAAGTACCTGAAACAGAAACTGAAAACCGTAAGCACGAAGCTTAGTGAGTTCCCCACCCTGCCACATACCATGCATAACCACATACTGCACATACTGGGCCGCGCCCGCAATCCTGGGCCTCGCCCCCTACCTCGGGCCTCGCTCGCTACAACGGCCCCGCCGCTCCAGGCCCCGCCTGGCTTCGAGCCCTGCTCAGATACAGATCTGCTTCACGTAGGCCTCGCCTGTCACAGGGCCTCGCCCACTAACATATAATAGCACATAAACATCTCACATAAGCTAAACACATACTAACGGATCTTGTTCTAAGGCCTCGTCTATCTCTGGGCCCCGCCCATGTCCTGCTACTGATGAGTCATGGAACCCCGTCCATACTCCTGCTGATAGTGAGATACGGGCCCAGCCCACCCTTACTCCTTCCCTAACTTGGGCCTCGCCCCTGATCTACTGCTACTGAGATATGGAACACCATCCACACTCTGCTATTGGTGAGATACGGGACCTCGCCCACACTCACCTCCCTACCAGGCACATACAAGTATCACATAGACAACAAGTATAAACTATCATTTAAACCATTCCTTGGGCACCCGCCCTCTATCATTGGACCTCGTCCCGAATATCATACTAGCATACCGGGCCTAGGGCTAACCCCTGGGTCTTCTACTCATAACTACATGGGCCGGCATTGTGGCCGTAGACCCATTCATACAAAGGGAAACTCACCTGATACTGTTGAACTGCTGCTGCTAATCCCTTTGACCGCTACCTGACCACTGATTCCGAACTGCTGCTCCACTAGCTCCCCGAGCTACCAATATCAACATAACACTTAGTCTAACTGACCTTCAAAGGCCAACCAAGTCAACTCTTGCCAAAGTCAAAGTCCTGGTCAAAGTCAACCTTCCAGGTCAACCCTACTCGCTGAGTCCCTATGCTCAAAGTCCTTCCAATCACGACTTGACTCGCTGAGTCAGCCCCTGACTCGCCGGGTCTACTGATTCCCGAATCCTGTCCTGTCCAACTCACTGAGTCCTTGCTCAACTCGCTGACTCGAGTCTTAACTCGAAGGGTTTGGGACTGCGCGACCTAACTCGCCGAGTCTAAGAACAGACTCGCCGAGCACAAGGCAATCTTCATCCAACTCGCCGAGTTGTTCATCCAACTCGCCGAGTTCATGCCCATCTTCATCCGACTCGACGAGCTGTTCATCCCACTCGTCGAGTTCCTCCTTATCTTCATGCTACTCGCCGAGTCCATTCGGATCTACTTACATGCAGAGGACTTTCTAGTCATGCATGGACTCGAAACTGTAGATCTACCCTTCCCAAGCCTATCCCCCACGTAAAGTTGCAAACTTTACGTGTAGAGAGGGAGATCTAGGCAAAAAGCACCATAAACTAGGGTTTAAGGCCAAGGGGCTTCAAAATCGACTCAAGGGCTGATACTTTATGCTTCCCCAGTCCATAACACACTTGGATCTGAAGTAGCAACTCCAGATCTGGCTCCTAACTCAAAATAATATCATTATGGCTAAAGAGCCCCAACAACCACACATAAATCTAGATGTAAAAAGGGTCCAGGAACTAGTTTATACCTCTAGAAGCTCAGAAATGTCTTCCCAATCCCGGATCTACAGCCCCCTTCTTGCACTCTCAAGATTCTTCTTCTTTCTCCAAGCTTAATGCACTCTTGAAGGCAATGAATGGTTCAAATAGAGGATATGGCGGCTAGGGTTTGATATCCAGGGCTTAAGAGGCAGTAAGGAGCCCTAGGAAGAAGATTAAGACGTTTATATAGGCTCCAAGTCCCGAATTTAGGGTTTTCCACGCACAGACCAGACTCGCCGAGTCGGTCACTTACTCCTCGACCCGGATCCCGCTCGGACTCGCCGAGTCGCCCCTTACATTAAGGTTTTCTTTCCTTTCTTGACCTTCAAAACTTTGGGTGTTACAACTCTCCCCCACTTAAACTAAACTTCGTCCTCGAAGTTTGCTATGGCCCACCGCCTACGACCTGCCTGCAATACCCAACCAATTATCCCAACACTAGCTGCCTTCCTTTGCTGACCTACCGCCCGATCATTCTGACTAGCATCAAACCTTGCGGATAATCATCTCGGGTCAACCCTGACCCCGAACATTCTGGAAACACAACTTACTCAACCGATAATCCACCTGGTACTCACCGAGTACTGCGCTGAACCTATAGGGGTTTACCCCTTCTTCCTTGCACAATTCCTTGCCTTCCCGAGGCAAAACCCCATAACCAACTATTCCTTCTGTCACTGTGAAGGCCCTATCCTTCACCAACTCCATCACCCCCGCCTACCAATACGGGTCATTATCGCCAGTATCCACTGGGCATTTCTTTCTACTATGGTTTGGTGCAGAGCACCCCACGATCAACTAACTGAATTCCACCATGCGCTGTATGCTCGCACTGCCACTGCCTGACAATTCTGTTGTTCCTTTTCTGACTTCCGGATGAACTGAGACCACCCTGGTCCCTACCAACCTATCAATGACTGGATTACCGGCTCCTACCGATAGCTAGTCCCAATACCACCACTAGTCGCTCCCAACAACTTCCAAAGAAATTCGATCACCTATAACTGCTCAATCTACTCTGCCATTCAGGCACTACAAACCTGGGATTCTCGATCCCCCAACTTGACACCAAGGTCCCTACCAGGTCCCACCTGTGCTGCTAAAACTCACGGGCCTCGCCCACGGGTCCCACCCGCCTCTAACCTTCTATTCCCACTAGTCTAATCACTCTCGCTCGGGCCTCGCCCACGGGTCTCACCCAACCATACTACTGAACAACCCTGCCCCCAGGTCTCATCTACACTAATAATCTCATACGGGCCTCGCCCACGGGTCTCACCCAACTATATCCTGGAGCGGCCTCTCTCAAGGTCTCACCTCTCTAGGGCTATACAGGCAAACTCCATATCATTCTCATCCACTACCCATTACTGATCCCTATCTGATCACTAGGAGATAAGGGCCTCGCCCCAAATCCGCTAACAAAACTAATAAGGAATGCTACGGCTTACCCATAGTCTTACATCACCATCCATTGCTGACTGCTAGCACGAAGGCACCCATGTGCCATTAGCTCTCAAGATCCTCATTCCGACTCCCTCGAGTCCTACGGGCGATCCACAACCTGAATTCTCAACCATAAACTAACCATTACCATCACACGCACTAGCTGATGGGGAGTTTCTCAAACTCCCAACCCTGAAATCCTCAATCCATGAAACGCTGAACTACTTCTCTTCCTTCTCGGAGGTCACATACTCATTCTGGGTCTGCGTGCTCCTCTCTGGGCACACCTGGAGGATTCTCCCCCACTTCGATCCTGCTTACCCCTTGCTGCTCAATACTCAAAAGAGATCCCGATCTTTGCTACCATTCCATAACCCATCTACGGAGGAACCCAAGCCCGCCATAGCTAAGGATTTAGCCAATCCATTACAATCATTATACCACTCTGAACTAGCGAGACGTACCAAATCTCTCCCAAGCATGCTACAGCTACTGCATCCTCCAAAACCTTCTCCAATAGAGCACATCCCCTAACTACCATACCAATATCCGAGGCATGCAGATGGCATATAGGTGTTTTTGAACTAGGTGCTCATTAGGTATTTTGAACTGAGTGTGTTCACTACGTATCTTTGAATTGAGTGTGTTCACTAGGTATTTTGAACTAAGTGTGTTTACTAGTTACTTTTGAACTAAGTGTTTACCAGATGTTTTGGACTACGTGTTCACCAGTTGTAATCTATAAGCTTTGGTAACGATGGACTTCGTGCCGATTCCTTAGGATAATCCTTAGGAATGAATGAACAAGAAATAGCTGATTCTTAGGGTAGATCCTTAAGAGTAAAGAAGATAATGGGGATGGGTAATTGGGTTTAATTGCTTGATTGTTTAAACATAATAATTATATTATTGTGGGTTGAAAACCCTATGTACTCACCTGGTTTCCCAACCTGACCCACTCAGTTTATTTATATCACAGGTGTTGATATGAAGTCACATTACACTGAGAGATTAAAGAGATGTAGATCACTAGTGTAAATAAATGTAAGTTCTGTTTATGCTTATCTTTCTGTATTGACCATGACATCCCAAATGTTTTAATATGAATAAAATACGTTTCTTCGAAAATGTTTTAATAACGTATTTATCATGTTTTTCTGGGAACAAATTCCACAACATTTTTATGAAAAGAAGTACTCTGACTTTTATAAAGCATAAACAAAATCGGTCTTTTTTGGCCGTGAAAATGGGGATGTCACAGTCGCTCCTTCCCATTTTACTCTTTTAGCCTTTCAACTTTACTCTTGCTATTCCAGGATGTTACAATTCTCCTCACTTACATTAGGCTTCGTCCTCGAAGCCTGCAACAACTCAACTTTTAGAAATACTCCTGCCACGCTTCACCTGGCATTAACTCAACCAGGTTCCTCAAAACACAACCATCGAAACCGGAACTCACTTCCTCCTTTCTTGCGGTGTCCTGACCACCGTCTCAAGCCGGCCACCGGCTTTACCCTCTGATAACTCCACTTAACAACTGAGTACTACTCATGATGCAACACTGCTCCAAATTACAACCATCACTCGACCCATATGAGCTAGAAATAACCATGCACCACCGGATTCCCGATCCGAGTCCAACTCTAGTCATTCTGCTGTCAGAAAGACACATTCTTCAGAGCAACTCCCATGAGTTCTCCTCTTGCAATCACATGCACATGCTGGACTAGCTCTAGCACTCTTAGGTTGGGAAAACCCGATATACTGATGACATCTCCAAACATCCCCCAGGATGAACCACTACTACATACGCACTTCCCTGATCAGAATTACTCTGAGAGCCCGAGACTCCCTCTCTGCATCCCTTTCGAGCCTCTCTGCACTACACCCGCAGAATTCCTTCCGTGACCTCAGCAGACATCCCAAACCGGATGTGATTCCATCCCACTGCCGCAAACCCGTTGCTCAATGACCATACTCGGATCACTCTAATTATAACTCTGCTCTGCCTCTTTCACTTCCGTGAACTTGCACTCCCTCTCGGAGTTACACTCCTCTCTCATTCTTTTACCAAGGAATCCACTTTGCCGCCTTGTCACTCCGACAAGTGCCATGGTGCTCGCCCAACGCTACACCACTCCTTCATAGCGTAACTGCTATCCATCCAACACACATGCTCTGACTCTGATGGCAGGGACCCTCAAGCCCATGCACTATCTCAACTAATCAAGATCACTACCCGGGGCCAGACCTTCAAATGCTATCACACCGCAACATACACAAACCATATCCTCGAACCGATCCAACAATACCTACAGAGTCTTCAACATGACTGGACTGCCTCACCAGGCCTTCAGCCAATCTGGACCACTCTCAGAACCTTCAGCCAATCTGGACCGCTCTCAGTGCCTTCAGTTTAGCTGGACCGTTCTCCAAGCCTTCGGCCTGACTGGTACGCCTACTGGCCTTCAGTTTATCCAGACCGCTCAACTAGCATTCATCATTCCGAGCTATCACTCCGGGAAATCTTCCCATGCATACCGTTCTAGCCCTCTAGGGGTTCCGAACTCTATCTCCATCACACAACTCAATCCCAGCCTGATCCCAGACCCTCCGCAAATAAGTACCTTTGGTCTGTATTCCGCCCCGCATGCTTGCCACTTACTCATGCCAACCTACGCTCTTGGCTGACAGAACACTGCTGAATCCCAGACAGCTCAACAATCTCACATACTCATCGATCATCCGGAGAATTTTCCAATTCTCCCTCACTTAGGGCACTGACTATCAACCACCGGTCGCTATCACCGACCTCCCAAAACAACCCTGCACAACACCACACTTACACGCGGACTGATTTCCCACTAGCACTAGCAACCTTCACAAAATCACATTTCCACATTGATCATCCCGCTCGAAAGAAACTCAATCTGCAGCTAACCACTCCTCAGAAGGCAGATGCTACCCGGCCTTCAGACCAATCCTAGGTTTCCACTAACAACCCCTCATAAATGATAACCACGGAATTCCCAAAAACTAAACCCTTAGCCATACCATAACTCTCAAAGACAACAAATACCACACCAAGAACCACACAAAGATACTAGCACATAAATAATACTCCACAATAATCATAAGATAACAAGACCTCAAGGAAGAAATATACCCGCAGCTGCATCCGACACTGCTCCGACCTCCTCTGCTGCAAGCTGAAAAGCACGACCCTGGGCCCTTGGGGGCTCCGCTCCACCCTGACCTCCACCTGTGATCCTCAAAGTGGCCGGTGCTGGAGCCTGCACCGGTCCTGCAGCGAGCTGTGGACAGTTGACCCTCAAATGTCCAACCTGATGACAATGGTAACAAATCCTCAAATCCCGAACTGGCGCTGACTGCCGACAATCCCTCGCATAGTGCCCCTCCTTTCCGCACTTGCGGCATGCACCACCGGACCTACAAACTCCGGTGTGACTCCTTCCACACTTCCCACAAGTGTGGCTACTCAGATCCCCCACTCTAGAATCAACGATCTTGGACCGTTTTGGCGCCGGCTGCAACTGCACTGGAGCCTGCCTCAACTCACGCATCTGCAATTCAATCTCTAACTTGCGCCGCCTGGCGGCCTCCTGTAACTCCAGCAAGGTCTCGCACCTCTGCGTAGACACAAACTGTCTGATATCCCTCTTGAGCATGCTCAGATATCGAGACATCTGAGCCTGCTCCGAAGCGAACTCAGGGCAGAACATCGCCCTCTCAGTGAATATCCTGGTGATCTCAGTCACCGACTCCGAATCCTGCTTCAGCTCAAGGAACTCCTAAGCCAATCTCTCCCTCTCAACTCGCGGAACATAGCGAGTGTTGAACATCTCCCTTAACTGATCCCATGAAACCGCAGCCCTCTACGCATCCGAATATGACCCCGTGGTCAATCTCCACCAATCCTTCGCCCCGAGCCTCAACAGGTTCAGAGCACACCTCACCCTCTGCTCAGCAGGGCATGAACACGTGAAGAAACACCCCTCCACGTCCGATAACCACCTCATGGAAACAATCGGGTCCTGAACTCCATCGAAGGTGGGAGGCTTCGTATTATCGACGTCCCGATACTGAAAGCCCCGACCAGCTCCTCCCCCTGCCGCTGCTACATCTGTTGTAGCCGCCGCGGCAGCCGTCTCTGTGAGAGCTGCATAACGCTCATCAAAATACTCAACCATGGCGGTCTTGATCGACCCAAACAGCTCCGGCAACTCATCCCGGAACAACTCAACAATTTCATCACGCAGGATCTCACGAATCCTCGCATCCAACTCGCACATGCTCATCTGACCAATAACCTCGGGCGGTGCTTACCCGCCCGAAACTCCCTCTCCTGCTCCCGATCCTGATCCGGATCCACTCCCAGCATGCCTCGAAATCTCCATACTGAAAAACACCACACAAATTCTCAGACACTTCCCACTATCCCGGGAACCAACTCTCTCAACCCAACCCTAGAGGTCATGGTTTCCCTGATACGCGTATGGGTCCTGTGCTTTCAGTAGTACGGGCCCATACTACCTTCCACACCTACCCATATTTGTATGAAGTACTACCACAACACCCTAGTGAAACATGCATAACAACGCTCAACCCTCACAACTAGAGGAACACTGGAAATCTCTCACAAGGAAACCCTAGGCTACAGGCATCACAAATCAGGCAACATTATCATGAAATCCTGAAGATCCCTAGCCTAGCACTAGCATGCTGTTCTAACAAAGCTCAAAAACAAATATCATGTATGGTATTTTGGGGTTACTTACTGGCTCCGGCTGATCGTACCTCCACGTCCTCATTTACTCAGTTTGAAAACCATTTTAATTTCACTTTTGAAAACTCTCCTCGATTTGAGACTGGAGTCACACGAGTGTTCCTCCAATTCACTCAAACCAAGGCTCTGATACCAACTTGTAACGACCAAAAATTTCAACCAATTTAAAATTTTCAAAAACAACCCGATTCCATTAAAGTTATTACAAAAAGGTTTTCAATACAATTTATTTTAAGTATTCCCAGAATCTCATCACAATATAAACACGAGGAGCGGTACGATCACGCCTTTGCCTTGCCACGGTCTCCTAAAGAACCTGAAAAACATTAAACCACAACTGTAAGCCCGAAAGCTTAGTGAGATATCCCCAAAATACCAACCACATATACCATACACACATAACATGCCATAACATATCCGATCACAGAACAACCATGCACTTCGGGTCTACTGTGGGACTGGTCCGCCGCACCGGCCAACAGTCCACCTGGTCCACCCTCCGAGTCTAGCCATATACCTCGAGTCTACAGTGTGATTGGTCCGCCCGCACCGGGCCTTCAATCCACCTGGTCCACTCTCCGAATCTAACCACATACATCGAGTCTGCAGTGTGATTGGTCCGCCCGCACCGGGCCTTCAGTCGGCCTGGTCCACTCTCCGAGCCTTGGCACGTCTGGTCCCCCCTCTTGGGGCCTACAGCCTATCCGGACCACTCGCTGGGCCTTCGGGACAACCGGTCTGCCCTGGGTATCTTGGCCTAAAGCACAAAGCAGGACCCGCCTCAACCTAACTCCAGTCCAAACAACCATGTGCACATAAACATACAATCATATAGCAATTCACAGTCAACAAGCCGATCAAACAGATCACATAACATATCATCATCCTAACCAGGATACCGACCTAACTGGTCACTAGCATAACATCACCCTACATCTCCGGATACCTATCTCAACCAGGTCTCTAACATATACCATCCTAGCTACCAGGATACCGACCTAACCGGTCACTAGCATAGCATCACCCTACATCTCGGGATACCTATCTCAACCAAGTCTCTAACATATACCATCCTAGCTACCAGGATGCAAAAATATCAAAGCAATAACATAACAACAAATACCCGGATCTCAATCCGATAAGGGTCGGCCTTGGTGCCTTAGACCCTGTTGATATAGTGAGGATAACTCACCTCAAAACTGGCGACTGAACAGATAACTCAAGCTGCTCCGATTACTGATACGACCTCCACCACTGGACAACCACCAAGGCACTGAACTCAAAACAATATCCAACAATTACCAAAATGCCCCTGGAAATCACTGGTCAACCCTTGGTCAAAGACAAGGTCAAAGTTAACCCCTGACTGACTCTACTCGCCGAGTCAACCCGATGACTCGCCGAGTCCCCATGCTCAGGATTTCCTCCAACCTGCGACTCAACTCGCCGAGTCACCCCGAGACTCGCCGAGTCCAACAACTCTGAGTCCACTCACATACAACTCACCGAGTCATCCCTTGACTCACCGATTCACGACTCAACCAGAAAAGATTGGGACTCTTCGACAAGACTCACCGAGTCCAAGAACAGACTCGTCGAGTCTAACAACCTACTCACCGAGTTGTTCTTCCAACTCGTCGAGTTCCAGGCCATCTTCATCCAACTCGCCGAGTTGTTCTTCCAACTCGTCGAGTCCCAGCCTATCTTCAAGCAACTCGCCGAGTACACCTTTGTGACTCGCCGAGTGCCTTTCGATCTCATTCCATACAGAAGCATTCCAGGCCATGCAATTGATCCAAAACGTAGATCTAGCCTCCTGTAACTCATCCATCACGTAAAGTGGCAAACTTTACGTGAATCCAAAGAGATCTAGGCATTTTCACTCTAGGGTTTGGGTTTGGGACAAGATAGCTCCTTCAATCACTCATAAACAGGGACTTTCATGCACTCTAATCCTTCTCCATTCCAGATTTGAGGTAGCAACCTCATATCTAACCTCCAAACTCAAAACATCACAAGATATGATTCCCTATAAACCCCAATATGATGCATCTAAATGAATTACAGCCCAAGAACGAGATAATACCTCAAAAAGAAGCCCCAACAGCAATGAAACCCGAATCTAAGCAAAGCCCCTTGTTCCAAGCCTCCTAACCTTCAAGATTTCCTCAACAATCACTTCTTCAAGCCTCCAAATGCACTTTGATCCTCTCACACATGACAACTAGGGTTTCTAGACTTAAGAGAGAGTAGAGAGGCTGGGGGAAAGGATGTTATGTTCTTTATATAGGGCTCATCCTCCAGATTTAGGGTTTTCTCCACTCAGCGCCTACTCGTCGAGTCCATCCGTTGACTTGCCGAGTCGGCCACTTAACACGCGACTAGAGTCGCGACTCTACTCGCCGAGTCCACTCGTGGACTCGCCGAGTCGCTCCTTCCCATTTTACTCTTTTAGCCCTTCAACTTTACTCTTGCTATTCCGGGATGTTACATTAATCAGTAAAGTGCTCGAGCAATTGGTGATGCCTCATAACCAAGTCATTTGTAGACACCACCCGATGATCTAGTGGTAGTCCTAGAGTCGGGACAAACCTTGGAGTACTCCCGAATCAAAGTCAGGATCCGATATTACACTTCTATTTTCTCACGTCAATAGCATAAGCCAGATATGACATAAATAAACTAGATACAAAATGAAAATGAAATAGACCAAATGTGTATAAAAATCGGAGCACACAAATAATATTGATTTTTAAATCCTTTATTAGTTCTTTAAAACACAAATAAAATCAAGAAAATGAAATTCGCATATAAAACCGTTCTTTATACAACTTCAGAAATAAATTTAAGCAAAAAACACACACAAACACACACACAAAACTTTCAAAAAACATTATTCTCCAAATCTTTGAGTCCAGGGTCAGCCTCTTTGACCTTTTCATCTTCATCTGCTCCAAACACAGGAGTCTCCAGCTTCGGAGGACTCTGAAACAATCATACAAATTAAATGTTTATAACATTCAATTAATCCAATTTCTTTCAATCACTAGATCATTCGTTTTATACAATAGAGTTTCTTAAATTATCATTTCTAGAACAATAACATTATAAATCTAGAAAACCAGTTAGGTTTACCTGGCAACGAACTAAAGCCCAGTTAATACCCCGAAAGAAAGGGTGTCGTTTCACTTCGCTTGCACCTTCATGTGAACCCAACCGATTCTTTGGATCTCTATGCAATAATCTATAAATCAACTGTTTGGCTTGAAGGCTTACCTGGATTACATTCAAATTCTTGTCAGTTTCAAGAATGATATTATATTTGATAATTAATAGTTAAACTTAAAATCTAATTAATAAAAACTGATTGAGCATGCATGTTTTGGAAAACGCACCGGTATGCTACCAGGAAACTTGAGATCTTTATGAAGAACATTGGCGAATGTTCTTTGCCTCGTCTTTCCTCTAAATGGCGTGTACCCATAAAACATTTCATATAAAAGAATACCTACAAAGAACAACCATAAATAATCTAAAACTAGTAATATCTCTAAAGAGAAATTGATAGATAAGTTCAAAAAATTACCAAGAGCCCACCAATCCACTGCACTAGAATGTCCAGCTCCACTTATAATTTCCTGAAACATTGCAAAAAAACATCTTATATTATCTGAATATCAAATAGTAGAGGTATATATCTATATAAGTGATTGATAGATAGATGTATATATATATATACGAACCGGAGCAATATATTCTTCTGTTCCCACAAAAGAATTCGATGCCCTCACTGGTTCGGCCATGAAGATTGGAGTCTGTTGACCTTTATGATGCCTCCTCTTCTTCTTTTCATTTACTTCAGGAATCAAAAGCTGAATCAAGAAGTTAAAAAGGTTTGTAAGCTAGTTTTATTGGGATATTAAAGAAGGAAATTCGAGAGGATCATTAGAGATACCTGAGGCTTGCAAGATGTCAAGCAGGAAAGATCAAAATCAGTCAAAGCTACATGTCCACTACTTTGTATCAATACATTTTCTGGCTTCAGATCTCTGTATATAATACCTACAACCATCATTTTACTCCAATTCGTTACTTATAAATTGAGTTACATCTGTTGGTTTCATGAAAGAAATTTAATTAACAGATAGCTATTATATAAATCTGTAATCAACGGATTTGTTAATTAGAATAATTTTCTAGGCTGCGTTTGTAACTCGGACATAGTACATGCATAGTTTTTATGGTGTACCTTGACAATGAAGATACTCTAAGGCCACGAGCACCTCTGCAGCATAGAATCTATAAGGAAAATTAAAGATATGTTTGTTAGAATTATCAGTTCAAAAAATAAATAAATAAATAAATGCCATCTAATATATACCAAGTGTCAATCAAGTTCTAATTAGAAATTATACCTTACAGCCTCTTCCTTCAAGACCTTCATTGGTTGTCTGTCTAAAAGCATAAAAAGTTCTCCTCCAGAACAGTAATCGGTGATCAAACAAACATGAGATGGTGTCTGCAAAGATTTTTGTTTGTTAAATTAAAGCTGATATGATTTATTACTATAATTTTTAAATGTGCAAAATTTACCTGAAAGGAAGCATATAATGCTGGAAGAAAAGGATGGTCTAAGATATCCAAGATCTCCCTTTCTGCACATGCTCTATGCACCTATTTCATGTAAAAAAAAAATAGCACACAAATTAAATTCCAAAAAATTACCAAATGGATATTTTTGCAACCACTGTTAAAAATGGTTTGTAAATTTCGGAAACCTTGATATTCTTACCTTGTTACGATTGAGCATTACACTTTTATCCATTGCTTTCATTGCAAAGAACTCTCCAGTTCCACATAACTCAACCAAATGAACACTTCCTGTATCACCGGATCCTAGAGGCTTTATGGGCTTAAAATGCTTCAATCCTAACTTTTCTCCACTCTCAATAACCTACAAAAACCAATATACAACAATTAACCAGATATATATATATATATATATATATATATATATATATATATATATATATATATATATATATATATATATATATATATATATATATATATATATATATATATAGGATGTTCATATGCATATTTATATAGAATCCTAGACATTTTAAATGTGTATGTGGTACCTTTAAAATAGCATTCCAGGCTGAGCTATCCCTTCTATGAGGCTTGGGGCGAACTTCATTCGAATGTTTTGCCCATAAATCATCTGGGGTCTGTGTATAATCATTAAATTTAAATCACTCCATATTCTATAATCATTAAGTGTTAATTTTTTTTTTTCAGAATCTAGTTTTGCATTCTGGTAACTAGAGTTTTACCATGTTAGCATCTGGAAGTTCTCGGACTGCTTCATCTACGTTTGCTGCAGTCTCTTTCACCTGAAAACCATAAAAAATGCCAGTGATTCATACGTGTATATAGACACAATGAATTGTAAGTATACACAGGATATATATTAGGGTTCATGATCAGATTGTAGTTACCACAACAGCACCATCTTTAGCAGTAGCTTCAGGGATACAGTTGTGAAGTGGCTCAACATGCTGACTTCCATCTAATTGCACTCCAATAAAGTATTGCACTTCTCCCTATACCACACAAAATACATACAATCTTTATATATATCTTTTTTAACTTAAATCTTTAAGGGTTTTTAATTCAGTCATCATACCTTTTGATCACGCATAGGCTGCAGATGAAACAAATTCCAGAATTTTTTGCCTAATTGATTACCACGAAAGAAGATTTAGCAACAGACATATATATATATATATATATATATATATATATATATATATATATATATATATATATATATATATATATATATATATATATATATATATATATATATATATATATATATATATATATTCTCGAACACATATATGTACATGTATGTCTATATGTATGTGCATACCGCTTTTTGTATAATTGATGAGTTGTACAGTAACTTCTCTTTGGTTATCAATGGCGTCTCGGATTTTCTTGACGGTTGTTGGATCAGTTTCTGGCCCTTGAAGAAACCTTAACATAATAATGGTTTATCATAAAGCATTGTTTTTCATGTACTATTATATATAATGTTATCATGCAGATTAGAGCGACTTTTACTGAAATTTTCTGAAGTAAACCTTAAAATAAATTACCTGCAATTTCTTCCCAGAATCTCTTCTCGACTATACTCTGTTAGCTCTAAGAAACTATCCGACGCAAATATCTGGTGATCAGAATCTTGAAAACATTAGAAAATTCTGAATTTTTTGACGAATTGTAAGATCAAATGGTAGTACTAGACTTACGATGGGATTATCGGGAAGTCGAGGATCAGTGATGACAAAGTTTTTCTCAATACGTTCAAGGGTTGTTGCGAGATCAATACCCTTTCTCATTTCTTTCTTTCTAACTTTGTCGTCCAAGCTTTCTGGCCTCGAATCAGCTTTCTTAAGCTCAAACCCATCATCTTCATCGTCAACCTCACCATCGGTATCCTGAATGTTAATGTCTCCCTCGAATCCGTCATCGTATTCTTCACTACTTTTACGATTTTTCTTCTTGATTCTATATCATAAACATATGCATTAGCATCTATATTTAAATACGCATTCGAGTTACTTGTACTTTAAGAGATTACATGCATGCATGTATGTTTTTTTTTACTAAAACTCGATAACGATCTGTAAAAGTTTACTAGTTCAGAGTTCTCCAATGCTTGACATGCATGCATGTATTCTTTTTATGAAACTCTATAAGTTTGACATGAAAAGTCAAAAAATTTGAATACCCCATGAAAGAAAGACGTCTTGGTTTTTTCTGCTTCTTTTCAGGAAGCTCGTCGATTGGCTGCATGGTTTTGATGGTTCTAACGCCGGCGTGTGAATTTCTTCGTGGAGGAGGTGGTGGCGGAGTATACGTAGTCTCTGCAGATTTACGCCGGCCTAAACCCGACGCATCGGCTTTGTCTTGTTTCTCCTTCTTTCCTGATTCCGTCATGAATGGATGACGATTGGTTGACTCACTGAGTGATCTAGGTCTTTTCACTGCCTCCACCAACTCGGTCACTGAACTCGATGCCATCTCTTTTTGTCTGGCTACAAGATTAATTACATCAAATAAGATCAATACTGGAGACATGGGTTTGTGAAAAATTAACAAGAAAAAACGAGTACCATCATATCGAATCAAAGATTCAGGCAACCCATTTGGCCGGAGCGTCTTCTCTTTCGTCCCTTCTGTATGCTTGCTCACCTCCACTTGCATTCTGTATATGATGATTATGATCATGAACACTGTTAACCAAATTACTCCTTATAAATCAAGCCTACCATAGTTTCTTCCTGTGTTACGCCATAATTGATGCTTAAATTTTTTTAAGAAAATTAAATTACGGAACACTTGAAAAACAAGAGGAAAAAATGAATGAGGGTCAACTTTGTAATAGCATGAGTCAAAGGGTAAATTTGTAAAAAGTTGGGAGTTTAATTTCCCATTTTTGGAAGTCGACGACCATGTGACAGTCAAAGGGCAACTTTTAAAAAGTTACCCTTTTATGATATCCAAATTTTGGTAGTTAAGTTATCCATTGATTAATGATTACTAATTACTAATGTCAACGACCACGCGACAGTCACGTGCTACATGTTGGACCCTTAACGCTGAGTTAAATATTAGATAAGGTGGAATAATATAATATGTGACAAATAAAATAATTAAACAGAGCCATATGGAAACAGGGACTAAACCTCAAGGAGGGTCCATGCACCATCACTCACCATCAAATAGTAACATCACACACGATGGGTTCCAATGGTCCATCATTAATGGACCACCATGTCCCTCCCTCAACCCCTTACCTAATGAAACAAATCAAGTGATAGAATACAAACTACTGAAATTACTAAACTAACCCTGTGATCGTGTAAAGTTGTGAACTTAGTAGGAAATTTGTAACGTGTCGCTTTCTTAAACGTTGGTGTAGTTGTCGAGAGAGAAACGAATTAGATATGGTGGAAAACTAATCTTTTTGATTCCGAATCATTCAGAAAGAAAAGAAGATAATTTAAAATACTTGAGACCGAAAACTCTTAAACAAGATGACAGATAAATATGAATCACGTAGGGTTTGATTTGACGATGACAAGACTAGAGCTCATATCAAGCTAAAGAAGTATTTGTCTACATACATTGTTGAATACGATGTATCAGATATGTGTAGGGGTTATATACTTATATGTATACACCTGATAATAAACAACGAATAATGTCTAGATCTAAAATAATCAAACCAAAACACCTAAATCAAGTAACGCATAATGAAACCCCTAAAATAGTTTGACCCAAAATACTTACATATACATTTATCAGTTCTTACTATTAGAGCCTAATAGTTAAAGAGTAAAATTTCACAAATGAAGTCCACTTTTTTAAACTTTTCATTGATTTTTCATGTGGGCCTTGAAATAGTTTGACATGGGTCATTAGATAATACGATTTACCATTTTTTTACATTTATCAAACGGAAGGAATAGTTCATGGTTGTTTTTAACAGTCGTTGTAATTTTTTTAATAAAAAGAATATGATCATCTTATATTGTTATGAATGTTAAGTTGTGTGATATCAATAACTTCAATTATAATCTAAAACATACCCAATGAATTTGAGGATGTTGCCAGCTTCATCTTTGATGGGTGAAACAGTGAGAAGGTTCCAAAAGGTCGAGCCATCCTTCTTGTAGTTGAGGAGCCTACCGCAGAAGGTCGTGCCCTTTTGCAACGCTTCCCTAATTTTAGCCACATCTTCCGGGTCGGTGTCTGCACCCTGTAGAAACCGGCTGAAACCCACACACACACAGCTTTTTCAATCATTTATTTCAAATATAAAATAATAATTATTTATTATAAATTATGATACGTGAAACAGATAAACAGTTGTAATCTATTCTGTCCAAATTTCAAAAGTTGAATACTTTTTTGAAAATAAAATTGATAATTATTTTTAATGGAATTTGTACAGTTAATCGTATTATTGTTATGGTTATATATGAGATGAAAATAGTGTTACGGTGTCACGGTTATTTTGGAATACAAAGGCAGCAAAACGACAAAATGATATTTAGGCGACAATTCCAAAATATGCAAAAAGTCGCAAAAAGTTCCTGAAATGTGAGTGATTGTTCTTAACTTTCCACAAAATAATATCTTTGTCTAAATATTAAAAACGAAACCATAAGATCATTAAAGTATAATGGTTTTATGTTCAATTAAAAATTATTTAAGTATTTACAAAGAGAAAAAAAACTAATGAACCCAAGTTAATGTATTAACTGATGTGAAATAATAAAATTGACTAAGTTATATTGTATCATTGTTTAATTAACACCATATTTCAGTTGTCAAATTAGATTTTTTTTTCAGTTTATATTAACCCAAAATCATTATTTTTTTTCAACAACGTAAGTGTCTTTTTCATAAGAAGAATTTTTCTGAACAAATTAAGAAAGAAGTCATATATACCAATTTCTGCCGATTACTTCTTTGGAAGTGTAACCAGTCATCTTAAAGAAACCAGCACTTGCATATAAAATTGGATAGTCTGGTTTTGTGGCATCTGAAACCACAAATGTCTGCTGAAATGTCGATAATGCATCCTTCAAATCCTCTGATACTCTTGGAAAACCTCTCTCTTTTCCTGTTCCATTGTTTATTCCAAAATATATATATATATATATATATATATATATTAATATGTAACTTATCAATAACACTAATGATATAAGTTCTTATAAAACAAGTTTTGCTACATGAACAAGTAGTTGTTTAGCATTGTTTTATATTTAATCCAATTTTAGAATATTATAAGAGTCGAATCATAAAAGAATTAAACTATATATCCACAGATGTTCATATATAATATGGGAATAAGTTCATGATCATATCTTATAGTGTTCAATATAAATTTAAAAAAAAAAAATCAGATTTACTATTGACCTCTTTGTATTATATAGAATATAAATTAAAGATCGCAACTAAATAATCAATAATTAAAAACTATTACGTATTACCAGTATAATGTATAGAAACTTACCCAATCCCTCATCATCTGATATATCACTGGAACTCTGAAGGGAATTACCCGAATCCCTCCTATTTGAACCGGGTTTAGCATTCGGATCCTCGCCGGAGGTTCTTACTTTAACCCCCTGTGGCTTACCAGTCTCGGTGTCTGTTTGCAGAACCAAACCCCACTCCGCCGCTCTTTGTTCAGCAGCACCCACTATTCCACCCGGCGACTGTGGTGCCATCACAGCCGCCTTGGAACTTTGAGCAAAGGCCGGTGACTTTGGCGCCAACGTCACCGGCGGAACTTCATACGGGTTAGGATCTTTCAGGGCCATCCATGACTTGATCTCGTCAGCTGGCAATCTGCCGGAATGAGAGGTCGAAAGGCTAGCAACATTAACATTGACTGCCTCCGACGGTGGCGTTTCTGGGTTGTTCTGTGGCGGCGACTCCGCCCAGCTCCGCCAGGTGGGCTGTGGTCGGAATGGTGCGGTGGTGTCGTTGGCTGATGGGTTGAATACTTCAAGTGAGCCACGGACGTCTCTTTGAGCTGGTAGGAACAGTGGAGATGATGACTTGTCTTGTGCATGTTTCTTTGACTCCATTCTCTTCTCTACACGATCGACATGCAAAATTTACATATAAATTAATTGCTACATATAGTTGATGGTCTATAAGAGTATAACTATCTCCAATTTTAATCAAATTTATAAAAAAGTAAGAAAAAAAAATCACAAACTTTAGAGAGGAGATTGGAAGAGGAGATAAGGATGGTGGAAATGGTGTTAATGGGCACTTCGGAAAATTGAAGTACAAGAAGCCCAAAAGGACAGATATTTTTGGTTTAGAGTTTAGACATCACATATGATGGCCATATTCATTGAGAGTACCAACAATTCAAGGGGTAATTTTGTCATTTACTAGTAAAGATATGATGATGAGTAGCTTGCTGGCCACTAGAATTTCCAAAGAGAAATTATAGGTAATTTGAAAATATGGATTCAAAAGACAAAAACACCTTCTTCAAACAATTTATTTGATTTGTTATTGTTTTTAGCAAACTTGATTTATTATTTTAATCAATCGATTTTTCTAGCCGATATGGGACACTAGAAATCCCTCGAGTTGGAGGCTCGAATGTTGAGACTAGACTAAATGTGGTGCTATCGACTCTAGTATCATATTAGTTAGATTAGCATGGTTCTATATTTTCTTTGAAAAAGCTTTTAAAAATAGATCAGAATCCAATATATATTGAGATCAATAGTATTGTATTTAGCAATGTGTCACTCAAACAACTCTAAGTGACTCGGGTTTATTTATGAGAGCTAATTTATTAAAATAGATTACCACCTATATATGATTAATATGTATATATAATTTGAAAAGACAATGATAGACAGTAAAAGTTAAGATCTCTAATTCTTATATATTTTATGGTATTATTACAATATTCAATTTACAATGATGCTACAAACTTTATAACATTTACAAAAAAAGAAACTAAAAATACGTTATTTTAATTTGATTTTGGTGTCCAAATAAAGTTGGTATAGACCATGTGTATATGCTATTGCTATTTAATGAGATTGAGATGTGCATAAATAAAATCAAACATTTATTTGTTGAAAGCATGTAAAACCAAAAAATAAAATAAAATAGTATCTGGCAACAAAACTATCATGAGACTTTGGATATTCTCAAGGTTCATACCAAATATATCCTTACTACGATGTTGATTTTGCTTCCAAAAAAAATGTTATGTAAAAATCGTATCATAGGCCAGATTTGGTCGGATAATATACTTCAATGCATGAATTAAAAAAAAAAAAAAAAAAAAAAGTACTTATCGACATTAAACAAATGTTTGATTTTATATGAAAAATACGATGGTTTTGGCAACTAATCCACTCATTTATTATCCGAAAACTGAAAGGAACAATGTGCACAAACCTTCAATGAAATTAAAAGAAAAAAAAAAGTGTTGGTAAAACTATACGTAAACTTTAGGTAGTAGCCGGTATCGGTAAGTTGTAGTTTTTATTTGTATATGAATGTTCGGAAAAAATAATTAGAAACTTCTAAAATGCATAAAATGTTATAAAATTACTTATCTAAAACATGTCATTATCTCTAAGAAATATTACCTCGGTCTCAAATTAATAATTCACTTTTAACTTTTGAAGTCTTTTTTTTTTCAATTTTAACCTTCAATATTTTTGTTTTTTTATAGATAATACTTGATGCAAAATATATAAATGAATTGTATTTTAAATGTTTTTTCATTGTTATAACTTTTATCAAGTAATATATAATACAAATAAAAATATTTAAGGTTAAAGTTGAAAAAAAAAAACTTCAAAAATTAAATATGGACTATCAATTGGGAACCGAGGGAGTAATAATTAATTCAATTTGCAAAATTATAAAATAACTGCTCATTAAATACTCCTTGAAGTAGGTTATGAATTTTTAACCTTTTGTTTTAAAAACTAAAGATTACAAACCAAACGGGCCTAAAGTTAAATCTTTTATTTGTTTGGTGACATACACATTTTTGTTATGTGTACAACATAGTAAAGTGCTCCTATCGACATATTAACGTATATTTAAATATTTACATGACCAAGACACCTGTAATTAAATACGTCGTAAGTACGTAATCTCAAAATAAAATATTTGCAAAGTATTAACGAAATAAAGATAAACCCAACCTTGAAAATGAAAGAAAAGTAGGTTACCTTTTTAGGCGACTGAAGTTTGAAGTCCGGGGTACACTCACTTTCTTTTCATTGAGTAGTCAGTTTTCTTCAGCTTATATATATGATCCCTCGACTGAAAAGGAAGTGTTAATGGAGAAAAGTAAGAGAGAGGAGATGAAATAAAAGTGTGGCAATTAGCGTAGCCCATGCTATGACCATGCAGCCATGGCATACAAATTCACATGCTTCCTACACCATTTCCAACATCCCCATCATCAATCACACTTATCAATAATTTGCAAAAACATGCAATGCCATGATTTATTTACATTAATAAACATTTTAAGATATAACATAATGTAAGAGACTACATAAGGAAAGCTTTTGTTTATGGTGATAATACTAAAATATGAAATTGGCTTGATCGTTTTTATTATCTTCCCTAATCAAGATTAGTCCGTTGATTTTAAGCGGTGTGAAGATCAAAATTGGGCCCTAATATAGTTTATGGGGTCCAATCAACTAATCAAATTGGTATTTTCTTGTCATTAAAAAAGAATATTGTTAATAGCAATAATTAATAACCAACTAAACGTTTTTTTGAAAACAAAATGTGTTAGATAACTATATTAAGGGATAATAACTTAAAATGGTAATATATTTTTCGATTTGTACACATTTGGTCATTGAGTTTTTTTTTTTTCGTCCACATTTACCCCTTCAACTTGTTAAACTATATACATCCAATTCTTATGACATGTTACTCCAGGTTAGCCGAGAAAATTGACTTAATAAGGTAATATATTTCTTATTTTGTACACATTTAGTCCTTAATATTTTTTTTTTTGTTTCAAAATAAGTCATTTTTTGTTTTTGTACCAATTCAGTACTTATGAATGATTTATTTAGGAGATCTAATATGAGACTATCATTGATGACAGGGACGGTTCTTTTTGGGTGCCCGCAGTGGCATCGACAACCCCTGGTTTTTCTGTACGCAGTGTAAAATTTTCGATATTTTTGGATTTTTTTTCCTTTTTTCTACTTATCGGCAACACATACTACGGACCGACAACACCTACTACCAAATCTTGCGTCCGTCCCTGATTGATGAGGTGCTTGGGGTTGTTGATGCTTATGTCCATCGCGGCCTCGACTGCTTGGTTGCATAGGTATTGTGGTTTGGCTTAGGTTTTGTATTCCGAATGTCATAACTTCTTCATACGATATCTGATTTTAACGATCTTTATATCTACGTGTTCGTTTTTTAAGTCTGCTATAACTTCCGTTAAGATTACTCTCGTTAAAATATAATATGTTTTTACTTACGATTTTATAAAAAAAACATCGATACATGCATTCATAAAAAACGTATGGATATAAAGATCATAATTAAAAAATATATTACTTTTTAACGGGAGTAATCTAAACGAAAGTTGTAGTAGACTAAAATACAAACGCATAGATATAAAGATCGTTAAAATACGAGATAGTATGAAAAAGTTATGACGTTCATAACACATGACCTAAGCAACCAAGTAGTCGAGATCGCGATGGACATAAGCATCAAAAGCCTAAAACACCTTGTTAATGATTGTTCCATGTAAGATGTGAGAAAAATTTTAAGAAAACATTCATAAGTATTGAATGACTGCAAAAACAAAAATAAATTATTTTGCAACAAAAAAATTAAGGACTAAATGTATACAAAAATATTAAGGACTAAATTTGTACAAAATGAGAAATATATTACCCTATTAAGACATTTTTACCGGTTAACCTGAAATACCCGGTCATAAGGACTAAATGTGTACAGTTTAACAAGTTGAAAGGATAAATATGAACAAAAAATAAACTCAATGACCAAATGTGTAAAAATCAAAAATATAGTACCATTTTAAGTCATTATCTCCTATATTAATAGCAATAACTTTTATAAATTATAAGAGTTAAATATAATAAAATGTAAAATCCTTCGTTATTTCACCAAATCAATTCATAATTCTCTTTCAACCATATTATATGATAGACTCATCATTTTATGAAAAAATTGCATATCCTCGTCCAAATAATATAACTAAACAAACATTTTATATTAAATGAAATTTTGTATAGATTTATAGGAACTAGGGGAGAGCGCAGTACAGTTCGGTGCGGTTATTGGTCAAAACCTCACCACTAACTGCAAATGCGGTTAATCCATTTTCAAAACCGCTTGTTGCGGTTATTTTTGCGGTGTGGTTTGGCTGTTATTTTTGTGGTGTGGTTTTTTTTTTGTGTTTCGTTTATTAACCGTATGAATTTTGTCCAATTATTTTGTGTAGTTTTTAACTGCAGTTTAGAGTTCAAACGGTTTAACAATTCAAACATATTACTAATAATAATAATAATAAGAATAAAGTATAAGAGAGTTAACATAAATTACAAACAACTAATATCTTAAAAAAATGAAATCACTATTAATTAACAATAAATATCTTAAAATTTTGAAATTTCACTATTTTTCAAAGTTAAACATAACAAAAAAACATGTTTGTCTTTTAGAATTTTATTATTTTTTTATCCATTAAACTTGTCTTATTTTTAATATTTAATATATTAATTATTTATATATATATATATATATATATATATATATATATATATATATATATATATATATATATATATGTAATATATGCGGTGCGATGTGGTTTTTGAAAACTAATAACCACACCGCACCGCAAATTTACGGTTTTTGAAAAACTGAAAACATCACCATCGATTTTTTTTACGGTTAAGTTTAGTTGTTGTGCGGTTTTTGCTCACTAGAAACAGTAAATGTATCATGTTTTTACATATTATTCTCAAGCTTTGCACTAAATAATATAAGGATAATGTAAAACGAAAAAAAAAACATCTTACATAATAAGTAAGGGATAATGACTTGAAAGGGTAACAAACTTTCGACTTTGATCACATTTAGTCACTAAACTTTTTTTCGTTACTTATTTGTCATTGAACTATTGAAACTGTTCATACTTTACCCTTATGACCGGCTGTTACCGGTCATAAGGGTAAAACAGCCGGTCATAAGGGTAAAATGTGAACAGTTTCAAAAGTTTAGTGACAAATAGATAACGAAAAAAAAGTTTAGTGACTAAATATGAACAAAATCGAAAGTTCGTTTCCCTCTAAAAAGTTCAATGAATAAATGTGAACAAACTTCCTCTTTTATTATGTTTTATTAAATTATTTATTTTTGTTAAATTGTAGCAACATTTGTTGATGAAAAAATCTATGAAATAAAAAAAAAAAAACCCTGAAAATATATTTAAAAAAAAAACAAAAAACCGAAACCGAAATAAAAAACCAATGGTTTGACATTTTCCAAAATAAAAAATCAAAATTTCCAATCTTATTTTGGTTTTACAAAAAAATGAACCATTCTCACTGATGTGAATTATGACCATTGGTTTGACATGCGGAATTAACGAACACACAAAGAACACAGTGATTTGGGTGTTTAACAGATGTATTCGATTATGAAAGGTGTTTACAAAAAAGGATCTAGATCAAAATCTACATAATTAACACACACTAACACTCTCAATGTTACATCTCTCAAGCACACCTCTACATGTGGTATGGATTCATCTTATATAAAGGTGTTTACATTTCTCTCTCTCTCTCATGTCATAAAGGGGGAGTTTTGGATAGAAAATGGGGAGGGATTTAGATATAGAAATCCGAAAGTTGAATTTTTATAAAACCAAAATTAGATTGGAAAATTGTGATTTTTTATTTTTGAAAATACCAAACCATTGATTTTTTATTTCGGTTTTGGTTTTTCGTTTTTTATTAATATATTTTTCGGGGGTTTTTTTTTTTATTTCATAGATTTCTTCATCAACAAATGTTGCTACAATTAAATAAAAATAAATAATTTGCTAAAACATAATACAAGAGGAAGTTTGTTCACATTTAGTCATTGAACTTTTTAGAGGGAAACAAACTTTCGATTTTGTTCACATTTAATCACTAAACTTTTTTTTGTTATCTATTTGCCACTAAACTATTGAAACTGTTCACATTTTGCCCTTATGACCGGCATAAGGGCAAAATGTGAACAGTTTCAATAGTTCAATGGCAAATAGATAACGAAAAAAGATTTAGTGACTAAATGTAAACAAAGTCGAAAGTTCGTTACCCTTTCAAGTCATTATTCCAATAAGTAAAACACTACAGAATGGGATTCGAACACGGGCTCTTGACGTGAAAACATCACAAGAGGCGTGGCGCGTTTATCCAACTAAACTACTTGCAATTTAAAAATATATTGAGTAACATACTATCTACCTAATTATTAAATAGATAATATTTGTTAAAAAATCAAGCCCTATTTTTTTCTACACCCTGCATATCCCTAATGGTTTATGAATCGTCTTTTTCCCGTTTCTTTCCTTTTTTTTTTTTTTTTTTTTTTTTTTTTTTTTTTTTTTTTTTTTTTTTTAAGTTTTCTGTAATTATCTTTAAAATCTATGTGCCTTTTCGTTTTCCTACAAGTTCAAGGCACGGATGAAGATTAATAAGCAAAATGGCTAGGTTTTATTTATTATCATAAAAAAAATACATTACAATGTGAAGAGAAGGAATATATATATATATATATATATATATATATATATATATATATATATATATATATATATATATATATATATATATATATATATATATATATATATATATATATATATATATATATATATATAATAATAATAATAATAACTAAGGCAAACCAAAACTAAAATAAAATGGTATTCAAGTATTAAGCTAATTGTGGAAATATGTTAAATATGTAAGTTAACATCCTCTCAAACTCACAATGCTACAATGATAAATATTGAGAGTTTGTAAGAGCAAAACAAAAGCGTGAGGTCAAGCTTGCCTTAGGTGTTGTTTGTTTTTTCGAAGCAAAAATTCATGAAGTCTGCGGACCACCTCTGCAATCCTCTGTAGCAGAAAAGGTGGAACAAACGGTTGCAACCTATAATAAGAAACATGTTTGTTTGTTAACATCTGCAGTAAACTGAAATTTAAATAAACTAATTTTATAAACTGAAAATAGTTCTCAACACCGAAATTTAATAATTCTAGTTTTAAAACATTGAAATAATAATAAAAAGAACATGTAAAAAAACAAAAATATAAAACTTTTTTTCTTAAAAAAACTTTAAAAAATGTAAAAGAAGCTAATAGTTTTATTCTAGAAAAAAAACTAATTTTAAAAAGCATTAAAAAAGAAAATAATAAAAAAATTAAGAAAGTATTGCAAACATTGTCTACAGTTCGTAAAAAATTACACACGTTAAAAAAAATGCAACTAAAATTGAAAAATTAATAAAACGGTAAAAAAAATTAAAAAAATCATGTTAAAAAAATTGTGGAAATTATAAAAATAATATGTGTCACATCCGTAAATAAAAATTTAAGAAAATCAAAGTTTAAAAAAATAAAAATAAAAAAAAAGTTATACAAAAATTCTTAAAAAAACACTTAGAAAAAATGAAAGCTGAAGAGGTTAGAAGAGGCAAGTCAAGTGCTGCGCCACGCAGTACACGCGTAGAGGTTTTGTAGTCTGAAGTCTTCCAAAAAACAAACTGCTGCGAGAGGGAAAGTGTTGCGCGTGTGCTGCGCCGCGCAGCAATAAGTGGTTTGAAGAGGTTTTTATAGAAAAACAAACAGCACCTTAGTAAAAAGAACTACAATCTAGAGAGAGGAAGGAACATAAGGCAACATAATTCAAGTTTAAGATGATGTCTAGCATAATGACAATCAATCTCAATATGTTTGATCATCTCATGAAAACTATATGTACAACAATTTGAATCATACTTGTATTAACAAAATGTAACATTGTAAGATGTGACATATCAAGACCTATAACTCCAAATAACCAATGTTTCACCAATTTTTTCTAGTACCGAGTACCATCCCAAAACTATATACAGGGTATCGGTTCGTTTGATAACAATGATATTCTTGCTCACCCCTACTACACAAGTCACAAGTACTCAAAATCATTGCACAATCATTAACTTCTACGGTGTTCATGAAACAACATCTTGATTCTTACTCTTTCAGATATGAGAGAAATTTTAATAAATATACATTATTCAGGAATTGACTTGTGTTTTGTATGATCATCATACTAATCAGTATCATTGGCAGTGTATGACACTAAAGAAGATATACATGGAAACAAGAGACTTTGAAATTGAGTACCTTGTAGATATATGAGAGTGAGAAAATATGCTCCCTAATAAACGATACTATGGAAAGTAATAAACTGAGTAACCATATGAATGATATTCTCTATTTGGGCGAGTACCTATACAACAAACCAAGTTGTCTGCAATGGTAAGATACAAGCTAGTTCTTGCTAAAGAAACACAATTAGAAACAAGAGTAACGTCAACTGGTTTAAATAGGGTATCCCATATTGTTAGTGAAGCTTGAACGTTTAAACAAAGTGGAACTATATTATGCATGAAATAAGAGATTATATTACTTAGAATATGCAGCATCATTGTCTAGAGAATGATAAAGCATTCCCAAGCCTTTTATAGTAAAATAACAAGCCTCATCACACTTTAAGAATTCAATACCATGTAAATCATCATCGTGATAATCATGTCATCTACATACAGTGTTGTTACGTCAATCTTTGTTTTAGCAACTTGCGGCATCTCCTTGTTTAGAATGAGTGTATAGCCTTGTATATAGACAAAAGAGGTCAGGAGCATTATCAGGATGTTCCAAATAATACTCTATGTGCCCGAGTTACAACAAAAAGATTGTATATTATGGGAATGAGTTTATACCGTATGAGAGTGTGTATATATATTGCATGTTAGACTCTCTTTGTGTTACCTTGATCCATTAATGTTGATGTGTTTATATATAAAGTGTGTGGGAGTTGCAATGATGATAGCAATACCTTGGATAACACTGTTTACATCTAAGGTACTAGGTGTGTTATGGGCTTATTATTTACTAAGTTTGACTTTTCCTTGGTCCTGGTTTTAGGGGATTGTCTTCATCCTTCTTATATCATGGATATTGTTCATCATAATCATGAGAGATCTTAGTTGGGCATTCCTTGTAGATTCAGACATTTGAAAGGGTGGATCCCCCATCAAGTCCCCTAGTCCGGATAACTAAATGAGTGTTATCGTGCTTTGGTATTCAAACTTATGACATTTATGCTCATGTTTATCCTTTTTCTCAACACTTATACCTATGTTCCAAGGTTGTTAGTATATACACACATGGGATGTCAAAACGTCAATTTAGTTATGGAACTGTCATTCCATCATATTAATAGCGATAAACGTGTTATCATTGTCCTGACATAATCTCATCTTCTTTAAAGGAAAGATAAACCCTTCATTTTGTTATTTTCCTTTTCCCTTCATTTTTTCCTTTATGAAATTTTGGCTACCACATTATATTTGTTAATGGTGTGCTATATGCATTTTATGCATCCTTTTTTCATGTTTATTTTACTATTTTACTATCACTATTAGTTTAAACTTCTATGGTTTTAGTAGTTAATGGACAATACATGTATTTTGTGGAATGCGCGTACTACTCATTGTTTAATTTTATTCGAAGGGAAAAGGATGTAAAGCATGTGTATGGTGACTCATGAAGGTGTTGATATGGATCATGTTGATGGAGAGCAACACATTGGAAGTATTTGTTATAAAAAGGACCAGATGACATAAATCATTAGGATGGAAGAAGCACAAACCATGTAACATAAAACAAAGACCATGTCACGAAGAGCATACAAGTTGGGGCAACGCATTTTGAATATTGGTCAATACCAAAAATAAGGATTGAGTTTTTATAAAATTACTCAATGAAGAAACGTACTTCATTAGAAGACTCGAGAACATGGGTTTGAGAAAACGTGAAATATGTAATATTACACGGGTCGTGTAAGTTACCCAAGAGCATATTTTTATTATTTGTTTCGTATGACACCCCAATATGGTAATTGATAACTTAGGCTTTTTGCATTGTCGATTAGTTTGACCTAAATGGAAAGTACTTTCATGTATTATGAACTAATGATGATGGATGGTGTGGAGATCATGCCTATTGTTGATGTATTATATAATCCTCCATCCTAGAAAAGTTTGGATATATGTCAGATATCTCGAAGTTAGTCTTCTCCTTCCTCGTACTACTTTCTTTAGTAATAGAGTATTATCACATTCACTTAACCTAGTTAAAACCTAATGTCATTTTTAAGCTTATAGGACTTGAACTTTTGTGTCGAGCATATGTAATTTTGCCATAGTTTTGCTTCTTTTTTTCAATGTCGGTTATTGTTATACTTTTCACGCTCAAAACCATTGTTCTAATATTGATGGTCTCCCTGATTCAATCAAGAACTAGAAAAGGTTTTTTTGTAACATCACATTTTCACAACCAAAATTTTCATTTTTAAATTAGGTAAAAACATTGTTTCCATAAAACCAAGTCAAGAAACCGATAAGTATCAAAATACAGTCATCCCAAAAACCAGAGTATCATAATAATGCAGAATCACAAAGGTTGTCGATGAGTGTGCACAGTTAAGCCTTCGCCTTCACACGATCATCTAAAGTATCTGAAACACATTTAAATCCACAATTGTAAGCATAAAGCTTAGTGAGATACCCAAAATATCACATGTATCACATCATAATAAACATCTATGGATTATCAGCAACCCTAGGATTATCATCAATCCTGAGGAGTATTAGCAGTCCTATAAGCTCACAACAGCCCTATAGGTTATCAACAACCCTACAGACTATCAGAAGTCCTGTAGTTATCAGCAACTCAATAAATATACATAACAACAATCAACAAATAAGACCCAACTAGTCTAGCATGTACACTACTATGACATAGGTAATATACTGAGAAGACTCGCCTCACAAATAGTAAAATAACACAACAACTCTCAGATAGTGAAGACCGGTACTAAGAATCACCTAATCATCAAAATAGAAGTACCTCTCAATCTATGCCCTAAAACCCTCATCTTGACCAAAAGTCACCTTGGTCAAAAAGTCAACAGTCAAAGTCAGCCCCAGCTGGCCTCTACATCATGCCAACTACACAAAAAAACAGTCATGGTGACACCATCCACTACGTCATGGCAAGCAGACTACCGCGTTGTAGGAACTGGTCTCTCACAACTCAATGGTTTAAGCTCTTAACCCTTAACCCCGTGAGCTACAAATCTCATATATGAACCTTCCTAAGGTCTTGATGGTTAAATTTTCTAACTTTATCCATTAAGACATCCTAAGAAGCCAAGATCTCAAATCCTAAGATCTTAATGGTTGCACCCATTGCATGGACACTAAACTAAGTCACGACAGTCCCCTTTCGAACCACCACCATGGTCCTCAAGTCGAATAAGGCACACAAGGTTATAGAGTTCACTCAAACTCTAAGAATAAGAAGATATAGACCAAAAAGTTCATATAATGACCTAGAACTAGATCTAGAGATCTAATGAGAAAGGTGAAGACTTTATATCTCCAAAAGACCAAAAATGTGATGAAGATGCAAGATCTAAGCTGGAACCAAGCACACAAGCACCAAAACAGACTCCTTATTCCTTCAACCTTTACGAAAGTGGCTTCACACACTCAAAACACACATGTGGAGGCTAGGGTTTGGATGGGCTATGATCCCGTAGGGTGGAGGCTACCAAAATGAGGCAACTCTAGGAGTTAGCGCCCGTAAATAGGGAACAAACTCAAAGATCTAGAGTTTTGCACCAAAATAGCCACCACGTCGTGGCAAAGGCCTTGCCATGTTGTAGCGCTTCACGGATCCGTGTTCCTTAATCATACGATTCCACATCATGGGACCTCGGCCACCACGTCATTGTCCATCCAAAATCCTCAAAAACTACATTAAACATAAGTTAAACTCGGAAAAAGTATTACCTGGAAAACGGATGTTACAATTCTCCCCCACTTGAATCATATTTCGTCCTCAAAATCTGTTATTGTGAACAACTCGAGTTAATGCTTCCTCATCTCCTCCTCGAGTTCCCAAGTACATTCGAAACCCTTCATGTGATGTTATTACACCTTAACAAAACCGACCACCTTGTTTCGCAAGGCCTTCGTCTTCCTATCAAGAATTGTCACTGTTTGCTCAACATAATTCAAGTGCTCATAGACATAAATATCACCCAATGGAACAATAGTTGAATCATCGGCTACACACTTCTTGTAACACCCCAAATTTCAACCCAAATTTTTCGATTAAAACTGCAAGTGTTTATTTAAATCACAACTACATGATCTTAAAACATTTATCTGAGTATCATTAAAATTTATCATATACACAAGTCCCCCATTGATGCGATGCAATCGATCTGTGCCCTTCCTTTATTATAAGAAAACATGAAATTAAACCACAAATCGTAAGCACAAAGCTTAGTGATTTCCCAAAAATACCACAAACAAAACAACGCAAATAAGCAACTATGGGTTATCAGCAACCCTGGAGACTACCCGAAATCTTAGTGGGAAAACAGCACGCCCAGTGGGTTATCAGCAACCCTGGAGACTACTCGAAGTCTCAGTATATAGTAACACATATCATAGTAATGATAAACAAGACCCAGCTGGTCAGCACACACAATTTAGTGTGTAGGTATATGTGCCTTCGACTTATAAGCATGTGGAGAAAACTCACCTCAATCCGAGATAACGGAGATACATGCTCTGCTGCTACCGGACGCCTCACACTAAACATAACCAATTACCCTTACTCAATAGTTTAGATAACTCTCAAAATCCAAGGTCTAATCTATATTTTATTTTTCCAATGGGTAAAAGACCATTTTACCCTTCTTATATCTGGTCCAATAATCCATGGCCCAACTTCCAAAAGGCCCAAGGCCCAGAAGTCCCTAAATGGAATTTTCAGGAGTACGCCCCACATACCAGAAGCTTACGCCCCACGTACTGCCCGCTATTGCATAACATACAAGTCACCAAAGCTTAACATGTGGAATCCATGCATTACAATGAGCGTATACCTACGTACGCCCAACGTACTCATCAGAGGTCCAAAACTCATATCAAGCTCTTAGTGGTTAAGACCAAAATGTCTAAACACATATCTGACCCTTAAGGGGTGTCTTATGTCATAAAGTCCCTGACTTTATGATTTTGCATGGCTTAATGGGGTTGAAATCACAATCCAAGCTCCTTAACTTCATGAAAAGGTCATCAATTCTTGCTTGAGAGGATAATACTCCTCAAGATCCAAACTTTATGACTTAATGACCTTAATAATGATCAAATATAAGGCTTAAAGGTTCTGGAGTAACTTCTACTCACAAGAACCACGATCTTGGGACCAAAACATAACAATACCACCCAAATTAGATCTACAAGAGAATTCATCAAGGTTAAAACTTTATACCTCCAGAAGATAGATCAAGATGCATAAATTCTGGATCCACAAGTTCCAAGCTAGCCAACACCTCTCCAATGAGTTCCTTCATCTTCGATGTGTACCAAAAACACTCTAAATCACTCAAAAGCCCCAAGAATGCTCAAATGAAGGCTAAGGTTTCAATTTTAGGGTTAGGGTTGATGGAGGCTAAAGATAATAGGGGTTGTTCATAAGTTAAGGCCTTTAAATAGGGTTCAAGACCCTAAAATACGGTTTACACCTGACTGGAGTACGCCCTGCGTACTCCTGGTATGCCCGACATACTCCAAGAGCTATCTGCGATCATCAGTCTTTGTACGCCCATCGTACTCTCTGTACCCCCAGCGTACTAGACTTAGCCCTAAAATGACCAAACTTTTGAAGGCCATAACTTCTTCGTTTTAAGATGAATTTCAAAGATTCTTATATCTACAGAAAGGTTATGAAAATCTCTACAATCCTATCATCTATCATTATCCTTAGAACTTTCCGAGCTGAAATCCAAACTTTTGAAGGCCATAATTGTACCCTTGGGCTCCAAAGCACAAACCGAACTCTTGGATCATACAATCTACATTACCCACATCCGAATAGGTCTAAACCACTCTTTCCCAAACCCCAAAGCCTTATAATACTTGATCTTCGGGTCACGACCCTGAATTATGAAACGACTCAAAATAATTTGTTACACTTCTGCAACTGCGAAACATGGAAAGTGTTATGGATCTGACTGGGATCCTCCGGTAGATCCAATCAGTAGGCCACTTCGCCTACCCTGGTCATGACAGAAACGGGCCGATAAATATGGGGCCCAACTTAGCCCGCTTCCTAAAATGAATGATACCCTTCCAGGGGATACATTCATAAGTACCATATCCCTAACCTAAGAGTCCAAATCCGAACGGTGTTGGTCAGCAAAAGTTTTCTGCCAACTCCATCTCTGTCTGACCTATTGAATAAGCTCTATCATATTGAGCACTACCTCTATGCTCCCTATGACTCTCTGCCCAACCTCTCCCTAACAAAGCTGGGTACAATACTTTCTGCCGTGGAGAATGTAACACCCGGTTCCTGGTACGTATTTAAATTTAATTAATTGTATGTTTTTACACTAGGACTCGGCGAGTTGGAGGCTTAACTCGTTGAGTAGACTAGACTCTTGGACGCGGGTTTTAAGTAACCTACTCGACAAGTCGGAGAGCCTGACTCGGCTAGTAGGACTGTCTGGATGAAACCCTATTATTTAGGGTTTGCACCCTATTTAAACACCTTATCTTGTCCCAACCTAGCCTCCATCGTCCCTCCCAGTCCAGAAAATACCTAACTCGAAACCCTAATCAATTATTAAGTGTTCAGATTTTTGGTTCCATTTGTGTGTATTTGAAGTTTGAGAAGAAGAAGAAGGAAGCTTGAGAGATCAAGAGAAAGCAAGAAGATCCAGAGGTTTTGGCACATTTCCAGCTCATTTGAGGTATAAAGCTGAAACCTTGACCATCTATCTCTTAGATCTCTAGTTAGGGTTCATTTCTACCTTTTCTAAGCATTAGAAGTGCCATATTTGAGATTTTGTGGTTAAAAAGGGGTATGAATTCAGATCTGGAACCATTGAGGGTTCCTATGGCATAAGGGCTCCAACTTTATTGCCATAAGAGCCCCATGCATCTTGCCAGAAACGTCAAGTTTGTAACTTTACATTTATTATGGACCCTAGGAGGCTAGATCTATGTTTTAGATGTGTTAAATGTAGGGTTTTGAGCATTCTAACACTCCTATGGTGTACATGCAACCCTAGAAACCTTAGATCTATGTTTTATCTATGATGCATGCAAAATTGATTTTCCAAGGTTGTTAACGTATCTAGCATACATGAGAACTTTTAATCATAAAAGATAGTAAGAAAAAACATACCTTGTAGTACTTTGGATTCCTTGAGAACCTTGTGAGCCTAGCACCCCAAGTGTGATGCCTCAAATGTCTCACACAACACCAAATACACTTGGAATAACCTTTAGAGAAATAGAACACTTCAAAATCGGCTATGCCCTCTTGTTCTCACACTAGTATCGATTCTGGTCTACAACATATTGCTTATATAGTGTGTCATAATTAGGGTTACACCATTTAAACCCTAATTTGACATGGCTCTTCATTCCCATGATCCATGGGTTCAAGGACACCATGGAGCATCCTATGGGTTTTAGCCCAACTTGATAATCCATGGAACATTAACCCACTATACAAATATGAGTGATTTACAAAATCAACTCATATATTTAATTAGTCTTCTTTTGATCACTTAATTAATATCAAATTAATTCTTGATCAATACTAATTAAATAATATTGTTAATATATTAGAACTTATAATATATTAATAAACCTTAAGTGTTATTTCTCTCATTTTGGTCTATCCAAATGCATGACACCATGCAACCCAAATGGACCATGTTAATCGGGTAAAGTACATCTCAGAAATAGTTATGAGCTTAGACACCTAATCCAACAATCTCCCACTTGGATAAGTCTAATAACTATATCTGCAAGAATAAATTTAGGAACCGATCAACAATCGTAGCTCTTTCAAGGTCTCGCGGAACTGAGATGACGATGATATTCCATTTAAGATAAGTGATCATATAATCCTCTGTTCTAGATATCAGCCGGACAAATACATGGAACAATGTCTTACTTATTGTCCAACAGTTTTTTTCCCGATTTCCGATTTGTTTGACATAGAACTTAATTGAACACATCAACTTAGTTCTAACTGGGCCCGGTACATGGGTCAACACAAAATCATCGAGGGGCCCAGATATCGCTTCTAATCAAAGAAGGAACATATAAACTTCAACTCATATGCTTGTTCTTCAACTTGGTTAATCATACATAAAGGCACGTTTTATAACATTGAGTTACCAATGTGTTTACGTACGATCAATGTATACCCAACTCATAGGCAACAAGTCATATCTCTAGGTTTGAAGACTTATATGATATTACCGTCTCACGATCACTTGAGATAAATTCCATGAAGTGATACCAGTGAGCGTGGGTTGAATCCAATACTCAGAACTTAAAAGCACTCATGAGTGTTGTAGAACCACTTTGCCCAACATCTTAGACCTCTACAAGCCAACCCATGTCAGTCTTGATTCATATCTACTTCCAACATATGACCGACTATGGATGGTTTGAATAACTTAGTCATTCAGGAAAAGCGACTTAGTTATTCTGGAAGTCAAAACATGCAAAGTGAAACACAAGAATAATCAAATCCAATATGGTCTCAGAACTTATGAATATAAATAACACATCTTTTATTTATCACCATATTGATTACCCATCATTCATTGCATACTGTTTCAAACTATCAACTTTATACTTGAATTAAAACAATAGTTGTCCCATGCTTCAAGTATGTACACTATGGTTTTTTCTAAACAGTAGTCATGTCATACACCAAGTATGCACACTATGTTTTTCCAAACATTAGTTATGCCATACACCAAGTATGCACACTAATTTTGTCTATGATCTTTGTTCTGTGAAATAGATCGATTGAACATAATTCCAATGATACTCATTTCACAATCCCAAATCCTCACCGCAAATGCAAGAATTCCAAATTTCTGCCATTTACCAAAATCTGTTTGATTCTAAACTTATATGCATTGGTCCTCTTGTAATTATTATGCACAAAGTCACAAAGACTTGTCAACAGACATTACAAAGTATTCCAATGGAGAGCAACTCCATGGAACCGAAGTCTCATATTCAAAGTTCATTTTCTTTGAATATTCTTCTTGCATTAAGTTTCCTAATCTTACACACATTTAATGAATAACTCCCACCTATGGGAACATTTCCATAGTCCTCTTTTGACTTTTATTCCTGAACAAGAGTTGCCTCTTTTCAGAAAATATTTCAATATGGTCCTTCCAAAATTAACACTATACTTCCAACTATCCCTGAGCAACCAATCTTTGGTAACCCTTAGATTGTCCTCAACAATTGCTTAATCAAATTATTCATATTCAGTTCTAGTAATTTTTCCTTCTTAATGCTTTGGGCATTTGGAAAAATTTAGAACGGATGAATATTATAGCGCATGCAATCGATCCTATATCTGAAGCGTACGGGACACGATTCATAAAGACATGATGCTAGACCGGTCTTTTGCTATAATATTTCTATTTCTATTTGCCAAGTTCTCATAATTCAGATTATGAAAAGGGATGCCATAATCATAATCGAATTTTAGAACGCAAATAATGGACCCATATATGGAATTTCCTTATGTTGAGCCATTTCAGATGAAATTCATATATATATATATATATATATATATATATATATATATATATATATATATATATATATATATATATATATATATCCTTGACTAAATATGATTAAAACCTCAATCTAAGCTTTTAGAATTGAAGTGAAGTATAATTTCGTCTCCCTTAGTTATAGCAAAACAAATTTTTCCCAATTGAAACCTTTTGTTTTATGTAATTAACATTGATAACTTGCAACACTTATTATAATTATCACGCTCCCACTAGCATGATGATTATTAGCATGAAGCTTATGCTCCCACTAGCTTTGACATGTACTCAGAAATCTGATGGACTTCTAAAAATCAATACTTTATTGATCTTCTTACCAAAGTTCATATTTCTGATACGAGATGCTTTGATAAAACTTTATCAAAAAAACATACACCTTTCCTTAGATAGCACACATGTGTGTCTAAACAATTTCAGAACTATGAAAAGGGATGTCGTAATCATAGTCTCAATTGTTTAGACCTTTTCCATTTCTCACAAGTCCATGTTAGTGTGCCGGTTAACCAAACACGCTCTACTAACGACTTTGAGAATGCAAATATCACAATTGCTATCTACTTAAAATCTACTAGGTGAAAACCTTTAGATTTTATGGTGTATGTTTTCCTATCCATGTGAATTTGTCAAAACCATAATCACAAGACAAGGTTAGTGACAAATCCAAACTCTTATGGACTGAACTTGATCTTAATTTCATGCCACCTGGCAGCACAAGGGCCTACCATTGCTTCCAAGTTGTTATACAACCAATTGAGAACTCTCAGAACTCATATGCAAAGCCAAATTTAACTGGAATGGGCACAAAAATAGAAATATGTCAACAGGATAGGTTATAAACCTCACGTCGTGTGCTAGTGTCAAACTACAGGTTTTTTATTCTTGATTAGATATTGAAATTCTTTCAGGATCTTTAAGACTCCCACTGTCCTCTTAACATATAAGACTAACTTGCCAAATATTCAAGAGATAGTGCGGATTCTTTATCAAGACAAACACTTTACACAATTAGCCTTAGTTGGTCTTTGTTTTATCCAAAACAACACAACTTACCAATTTCAAAGGTACAAGAGTAGAAACACAATTTACTCTTACATTTGACTAGTGTTAATAAACCTTCTTTAAGATGTGTCACTCAAGTTACAATCTTGGAGTATGACTCTAAGACTTGTTTTGAAACGATGTATGAATCATCTTCTTGATTTAACCATTTCAACAATTCATGACTCATCTTCTTAACCATAAGAATGCACTAAGGTGTCCTTACAGGACCAAGTGTGATATGGTTTCTTAATCATTAAGATGATCACAAAACATGATACTAAAGTACTCTCCCATCTTTTCAGATTTGAGAAACTTTTATCTTTCTGACTAATTTGATTCTTCTCATTCGTCCTGCAATACATTGAAACTTTTCTAATGTTTCAGAATTATACTTAAACTGGTAATTATAACCATATTTACTCAACCTTAGTAACTCATGACGAATAGTCTTGTCGATCTTTTATGGTGGACCTTGACCAGTGCACAAGACTGTGTACTGTATCCCTTAGTCCTTCACTTGACTCACATATACATGTGAACAAGGAATTAGTTTTAATTTTCCAAAGATGAAAATTCTCATTCATCATACTTTACAACTTGCATGATTCCAAGTTTCGGTCCAATTGAAACTCGGTTGATGAGAATCTTCTTTATTTGGTAAATTTAGACACTACCACGAATGAAAGAATCAAATTTACATTTCCATCATTGCTAGAACCATACAAACAACATTTTTTCATAAAATGCCATTGCAAGGAGATATAATAAAATAAAACACAAATTTTATTTATTTATAAATGCGGAAAAAACTTTTTTCCTTACAATTCAACTTGAAATGAAAACTATGCTATTACATGTTTTTTAGCAATCTATCATAACCCCTAAGTAGTAGCTCAAAAATCTGATCTTTATCCATGCGATAGAAATCCATCTTCGCGATCAGATTCAGTATACTCTTTCTTTAAGTTTCCTTTCCTTTGCTTGATCCTGCCAAACATCAAAATGTAACTTAGTCACATCATGTATTGATAATCAACATTTAGGAACTTAACCGAGTTAGATAGTGGACTTACCTAAATCAAAGTCAAACTTTTTGATTCTTCTTCCTTTCAGATCCTTCAGGTAGCTAGGGCATCTTCGCTTCCAATGCCTTTTTTCTTCACAATGAAAACATATAGACTCTTCGAGAATGGTACAAAAGGCTATTCCAGACTTAGACTTTCTCTTTACCTTCCGGTCAACCAGTTTGACCAAGGCCGATCCCTTTACATTGGGAAGAGAAAGCTTTTCTGGACTTCCAATGTTACCATTGTCCATTTCCATGAGAGTTTGAGAAGTAGACCTTCCACCCATATTTTCTTGACTATTGCACCAAATCATTTCTGATTCAGCAGCACTAAGTAAACAAGAAAGATCTAATAGGGTCATGTCGTGATCTGTCACATAATAGTCTTTAATAAGCTTACTATATGACTCAGGAAGTGACTGAAGGACCCAGTCAATAGCCAACTTCCTTGGGACAGTGACACACAACATTCTGAACTTGTCAAAGTGTGACTTCATTCCTAAGACATGAGTGCACACAAGTCTTCCATCTTTATATTTCATTGTGAGCAGGGCTTGAGTAATCTTGAACTTTTCAAGTCTTTGAGCTTGTGGGTCAGGGAGAATAATTAGAGGAGGAGGAGGAGGAGGAAGAGAAGTATGATTTCCATGAGCAAAACTCAGGAAGTCATCTTCATTAGGAAAGCTTGTTCCATAAGATTTAGGAAGATCATTGCTGTCTGAACCAGACGTCTACAAAGGGAGAAATTCAAGTTGGTTGATTTAAATCCTTAATATAACACCCAATATGAAATATTAAGGCTAGGACCCAACACAATATTTTATAACTTGGAAGAGGGATGCCGTAATCCAAGCTATAGAATATTTGAAGTTAGGTGAATGACGATTCACCAATTTTCACCATGAAAAACGAAATAAATTATTAGTTTTTAATTGGATTTGAAACTCCTAGATCTTTTGAGATTCATTGAACTTTCAATGGCATGTTTCAATCTCGAGTGTGCCCTTCAGGTTTTGTGACTGGGATGTCGAGGATCACAAAACAAGGTGTGAAGTAACCATGCAAATTACTTGGTACGCTTAATATTTACCCCTCAATCGATGTATCGGTTAACCACACGCGCTCCATCGATACTATGATAAATATTAAGTTACCCTTTTCCTACCTTGTTAAATCAAGCTAGTGTGTCGGTTAACCACACACGCTCCACTAACCGACTTTAGCAAAGTGCAAAGTGTAATTTCATGGGTTAGCACCAAATTCACATTTTCCTAAGTAACTAAGATTGGGTATTAATAAGAGTATAGTTACTTAGTCTTTATCATTAATACTTTTAATGAAGGGAGAATTATAGTCCTTGTCCTACCCGTTCGGCTAACGACCCTCCACCAGTAAAGGAAGCGGTACGTGAGAGTGGACACCCATTAAGCTACCATTTTATAGGCAGCAACCTTATACCCCCTTATAGACGGGCTTCATGAATGAGGCCTACTAACGGTAAAACGAATTGTTCTTATATATATATATATATATATATATATATATATATATATATATATATTATCAACTTATAATATTATAAAGTATAAGGGTTGAATTTTAACATTTAAAATTCTAGGGGTTTAACATGGAATTAAAGTATTCATAAGGGAAAACTTTTCAAATTCCAAAACTTGAGGGTAAGTTTTGAAACTATTCAAAACTATTCAATTCCATAACTTATGTCTTTAAAGTAGTTTTAATTCAAAAAACTCTTCAAGTTCAATAATTTGAGGACAAGTTATGGAAGACTTTAAACTATTAAGAGAATATGAGTTTTCTTTGTTCATATCATATGGAAATATTTATGAGTTCTATGAATCTTAAATGTGACTTTTCATATAACTTGAGGACAAGTTACAAGAACACATTTTAAAACCAACTCTTAGATTAATTTGGATTGAAAACAACAATTTCACATAACTTTTCTATTAATCTAAGTAACTCATAAGAACAAGATAATTTAATCAAACTTTTTCATGTAATTAGCCTAATCATTAAACTAATAGAAAACATGAATCTATTGACAATTATCTTTGAAATTGGATTAGCATGAACATTACCACATCAAAAACAGGTTTATAAGTTGAAAAACAGCTTAGGGTAATGTTTCTAGTCCAATTCCAGCCAAAACAATCAAAGATATGTTGTCTGGGGGTCCAACTCGTCGAGTGCATGAACCAATTCGGCGAGTTGGATGAGTTTAGCCTTGGACCCGTCGAGTCCCTTCATGGACTCGGCGAGTCTGCTGAGCAGACAACAACATACTTCGATTTTCAGCCAATTTTGCAAGTATAACAAGAAAATAAGCCTAGGCTCTGATACCACTGTTGGGTTTTGAGTCTTCTAACACTCCTAAGGTGTACATGCAACTCTAGAAACCTTGGATCTATGTTTTATCTATGATACATGAAAAATTGATTTTCCAAGGTTCTTAACCTATCTAGCATACATGGGAACTTTTAATCTGAAAAGATAGTAAGAATAAACATACCTTTAGTACTTTGGATTCCTTGAGAACCTTGTGAGGCTAGCACCCCAAGTGTGATGCCTCAAATGTCTCACAGAACACCAAATACACTTGGAATAACCTTAAGAGAAATGGAACACTTCAAAATCGGCTATGCCCTCTTGTTCTCACATTAGTCCTGATTTTGGTCTACAACATATTGCTAATATAGTGTGTCATAATTAGGGTTACATCATGTAAACCCTAATTTGACATGGCTCTTCATTTCGATGATCTATGGGTTCAAGGACACCTTGGAGCATCCTATGGGTTTTAGCCCAACTTGATAACCCATGGAGCATTATCCCACTATACAAGTATGAGTGATTTACACAATCAACCCATATATTTAATTAGTCTTCTTTTGATCACTTAATTAATATCAAATTAATTCTTGATCAATACTAATTAAATAATATTGTTAATATATTAATAACCCTTAAGTGTTATTTCTCTCATTTTGGTCTATCCAAATGCATGATGCCATGCAACCCAAATGGACAATGCTAATCGGGTCAAATACATCTCAGAAATAGTTATGAACTTAGACACCTAATCCAACATTAAACCCGACTGAAATCAACTGTATGGACATGGACCTTTGGGGACTCGGCGAGCCGTTCATGGGAATCGACAAGTCGGGGTAGGGCTCCCCAACCCTTTTCTTCTTTGATCGAATTGGTTGAGTCTAGAAGAGGACTAAACAAGATAGATGTGAATTTGGACCTGGGAATCATTAAACTCAGCGAGTTCAAGAGCAGAACTTGGCGAGTTCAAGGCAAGTCCCAACTGCATGAAGGCGTACTCGACGAGTTCATAATGAACTGGGTGAGTCCAGGGCTAAATGTGTCTTCTTGCATGAAGAAGGAATCGACAAGTTCAAGGATGAACTCGTCGAGTCAGTTGTTGAAGGTACCGAATTTGTATGAACCAGAACTCGACGAGTGCATACAAGACTCAACGAGTAGGATCGAGGTCTTAGTGTTCTGAGGATTTAGAGACTCGGCAAGTTGTTGGGTCAACTCGGCGAGTCGAGTCAACCAGACGCTGACTTTGACCCAGAGTTGACCTTGACCAAGGTGTTGACCTTGACTCTGGCTTTGACCTGAGTAACCCTTGTAAGGGTTAGGAGTATGTAATGGTAAATTTAATGAAGGTTGTTATGTGTAGGATTTGATCCTGTCATCGAGGACAATTCAGTTACTGCACGACATTGAGGTGAGTTACCTTCCAGTAGAAGTGGGTCTAAGGCACCAAGGTCGGCCCACTAGTAGAGTTGTTTGGTAAATGATTGTTTTTGTGATAACCATCTAGGTTTGCTACTACCTGATATGTTTATATGTTAGTATGGTATGATGTTATGTGATAGGAGGTAGTAAGGGGAATAGTCCCCGAGTACGGTTGTAAGGACCGAAGGGTAGGTCGGGCACCCTAGAATTGCCTGGCAGGGTAGGTCGAGCACCCTAAAATTGCTTGACATGGGTAGGTCGGGCACCCCAGAATTGCTTGACAGGGTAGGTCGGGCACCCCAGAATTGCCCGCCAGTATATTTATTGTAATGTATGTGGTATGATAGGGGAACTCACTAAGCTTTGTGCATATGGTTTTCAGTTTTGGTTTCAGGTACCTCTTCGTCGAAGGGGAAGGAACTGGCACGGTAGCAGCACATCGCACACACTTGATTTTCGCATTTTGAGATCCACGGGATTGTACTCTGATATTATTACTATTGATGATATGATTTTTGAGACGTGTGAACATGGTTTTATGGTTTCATATGATATTGATGATGTTTTTCAGTAAACGGATTTATAAGTAACATAAATTAAAACAAAAATTTTGGTCTTGAAAATTGGGATGTTATAGAGAAGCTTGCAGGGAGGCATACCAATGTTTGCATGATGGATGTTGTTGTAGGAAAACTCGGCGAATGGAATGTAGGAGTTCCAACTCCTATCGAAATCAATTATGTAGGCTATCAACATATCCTCAAGAGTTTGTATAGTTTGCAAACCCTGGTTATCTGTCTGCGGATGATATGTAGTACTAAGACTATAGAAATCAGCACCTTGTGATGAGCCACAACCTCTTCCAAATCGTGGAAGTAAACCGAATGTATCTATCAGTGACTATAGAAATAGGCACCCCATGATGAGCCACAACCTCTCGAATATAGATGTTGGCCAATTTCTCAGCCGAGGAGCTCTCCCAAATAACAAGGAAATGGGAACTCTTGGTTAAATGATCCACAATAACCCAAATAACATCAAGTCCCTTGGCCGTACTAAGTAACTTGGTAATAAAATCTATGGTGATATGCTCCCATTTCCACACATGGGCCTCTAAAGGCTGCAAATAATTATGTGGTCTCTAATGCTCGTCCTTGAACTTCCGACAGGTCAGGCACCTCTCAACATACCACGTTATCTCCCTCTTCATGTAGGGCCACCAATAACTTAGTCTCAAGTATTAATACATTTTTTTGCACTAGGATGAATTGAGAACTTAGACTTGTGAGCATCCTCCAACACTATTTCGCAAACTCCACGAAATACCGGAACCCAAAATATTTCACACCAAGCCAACCTGAACGTGCCAATTAGTAACAAAAGCAGTAATATGACCCCTGATCTTCCCCTTTTTCTAGTTCTCCCTCTTGATTCCCTCAGCTTGATCCTCTCTGGTAATATCCATAGTGGTTAAATGATGGTCATCCTCAAATATAGGTCTCGAATAGGAGTACCTGCCGTCTTGCAGCTCATAGAATCAGCCACCACATTGGCCTTCCCTAGGAGATATAAGATTCTTTAGTCTTAATCCTTCACCACATCAAGCCATTTGCGTTACCTCATGTTTAGATTCGGCTGATCCATGAAGTACCTCAAACTCTTGCGATCGGTGCAGATAGTACAACAAATCCTGTATAAATAATGGCGTCGAATCTTGAGGGGGAAAACCACTGCTCCAACTCAATATCGTGAGTAGGAATTATAGTATTAAGTATAAACACATTTGGATACTCCTTATTTGGGGTTCACACAAATCCCATGTCCGAATGAATAAGCATGGCCTTTTTTCACATATGTCTCATGCATATATATACATATATATATATATATATATATATATATATATATACACACACACACACATATAGAAAACCAGAGAAGGCCCAAGGGTACCATATAATTGTGCTAAATAAAGTCATAGGATAGTTTACAATAACAGATAATTTAATTTGAAACATTGAAAAACCAAGTCAATGACAAACAATCCTAAAAATGCCAAACCACGACTAATAGCACGGACAACATCACGACTAATGGTTACACATTCCAATTTAAATTACCTATTGTTAGCCTAGACTTTTGTATTTCAAATAATTATATGATACCTAAGGTTTCTAACAAATTAATAGAGCCATTATTCCATGAAATTATTTAAGACTTAAACGTAATTAGCCTGTCATTAGGCTAGTACAAATGATAAAAAAAAATATAAGTAAAGAAGACTTACAATATTATAGAAGAAATGCAATAAGAAGGAGGCACCAAAATACTACAAAACTAATTTTATTAACTTCATATGTTTTACAAGAGGAAGTGAGTAGAGGGTGAGAAGAAGTGTAAGAATGAATCTATCTAATACATAAACATATAGGCCTTTATATAGGCCCGAACATGAAACTTAAATTAAAATTCACATATTATTGGAATATAATAATTGGATGCACTAACGGGTGTGGTTTGACAACTAGCTATGCATTCTTGTTTTAATTCCTCTTTATAAATGTTACATTATTAAAGTAAACAATAGATATTAATGGGTAAAAGAATTTCCACAGTGTAGTCTCTATGAATTTATATTTTGTAGTTTCTGCATCAGTATGTCTCCAATAGTGGATAAGGCATCTTCTATAGTGAAATCTTCAATTATTTCATCCTCGTCGTCAATCAGCTGAGATTCTCCTACCAAATAATTATCATTATTTTCCGTTGAGAGTATTGAGTTGTCTCATTTTTGTTAACTAGAATTTTGAAGCAGGTATTCCTTTATTCGTTGGAAATATGCCTTGCTAATTTCATCTTTTGTTGGGGAGGAATTACCTTGGCTCTTATAAAGTTCATAACTTTTTCATAAGGGTTGGAGGAGGTGGATTGCTCCTTATGAGATAAAAATTCCTTCTGGGATATATACTATAAGCAATCTGTATAGCATTTATCTTATTTGAGATTGGATCTTTCTATAACATTTTTGCCCAAAACTTCATAAGATATGACCTTTGTAAAGTTAGGAAGTTATTAGGACTGTAATCCACTTCTGGAATCCTTTTCCAGATCCAAGGTATAGAAAATTCTATAAAAAAGTGTAAAGAAGGTATTACTTCTTTTCCTTCATTGGAATGAAAATAGCAACCTTGTATTTAGGTAATACATCTAACCATTCAACATATAAAGATTTGAACGGTTTAGGAAGAATTTGAACACTTGGACCATATCATGTCCACCATTTGACAAACCAATTTGGTAGTCATTTATAAACCTAATCACAAATTTTGCAGAACCAATAATGTTTCTTCATTGTATTTTCATATAGGAAAGCTTTATAAAAGCTATCAATATAATCCCGTAAGTTAAATTTTATTATAATATTTGGTTCAGGGTGGAGAAATTCTATTTCCCCGAGGGTGCATAAACCCCCATTCTTCCGCATATATATATATATATATATATATATATATATATATATATATATATATATATATATATATATATATATATATATATATATATATATATGAAAATTGCTTTATTGAAATTATAAACTTTCTATTCTCTTGAATGAGAGAAATGAGAAATTTCATATGTACCAGTAGAAATGAGTATATTCTCATAATAATTCGTCGATTTATAGGAACACGTTGCATATGATGTAGTATCCAGATATCTGGAGAATAAATTTCATGGATCATTATTGTTTTCGAAGTATAACATGATATCCTTTTCCTCAAAAATAGTAATTATATCCTTATGAGGAGTTAAAATATATTATGGGGAGTCATCATTTTCTTCCTCTGAAACTATTTTGAAAAAGAAGGATTATTATCCTTTTGTTGTTTTAAAAATTCTTGGTAAGCTAGATATAATAGATCTCTAGGTTTGGGAATATTATATGATGATGGTTGGGAAGCAATGTTATCTGCTATTAGCAGATTTCTTCCATGATGTATAAGAGGACATCATCTTCCTCTGCCACCTCTATTAGGGTAGCCACTTCTTCCACGATTAGGGATCATCATGCAAAATTTAATTCAGAAGTAATATGAGTTTATTATCTATAATTCTAAAATGAATTCTTAGACCTTTTAGTCTCCTTCTTATTATTGTTATTCATCGAGTATGAATAGAACGATCCAGGACATTTATTGTTGGCACATAATTGATCAAGTTGGTTAATTGAACTTCAGTTTCTTTAATTTAATTTCATGTGATAACAATACCTTTAGATAATTATCTTAAATGCTTATTGTTCATTTAAAAATTCTAAGGTTAGGAAATTAGGAAGACTATTATCTTCACATTTTCGGTATATTATTGTAAAATCAAATAGGGCTAAATGAGCTTGCCATCTAGCAAACATTTTTCTTAGAAACATCATGGTTGAAATCTACTCTAATAAATGAAGGTTTTTTTGCCACTTTTCACACTCTCATTTAATTTTCCAAATGTCATTTTGTGTTTATTTTGAATTAAATTTTTTTCCACATGTCATTTTATAAGGTTTTCTATTTTTTTTTTAAATTCTACATAATATTTTAATGTAATAATTACAATAAATGTAATAATAAATGGATATCAATGTCATTAATGAACCTACCTTTTAATTTCAAAATCTTCAAAATTAAAGCTCATTAGTTTTTTTCTTTATTTTAATTATTTTTTTTAATTTAAAAGATAAAAAGACATTTTCATTATAATAATTCATTATTTTTCTTATTTTCTTATAAATTAAAAGTTTTCAAATATTTAGACCTTTATATTTATTTATTTTTTTAAATTAACTCATATAACACATGAGTGTCACTTCTATTCTTTATTAAACATAATTTTAGGTGATTAACAATCAGTAATTATATTAAATTGTTGATTATAAAGATCGTCTTGAAATTTCAAAACACAATTTACTATTGCCAAAATTTCTTTGGCAGTAGGAGCATAATTTTTTAGAGAATTAGACCATTTTCCTGAATGAAATCTAACTAAATATAATTGTTTATTATGTAAACTAATTTGTTTTAAAACTCCACCATAACCTATATCGGAGGCATCGATTGCAATAATTTTTTTACCAATTTGGGTTTGCCAAAGATAAACAAGGTAGAGTTTTCTCTTTTTCTTTTATCCTTTGAACTACTTGAGTATGACTTTCAGTCCTAGGAATATATTTCTTTTTTAGTTTATCATATAAGATAATTGTATCTTTTACCAAATCTTTACAAAAAGAAGATATATAATTCATACTTCCTAAAAATCTTTGCAATTGAGTTTCGTCGATAATTTAATTAGGAAATTTAGAAGCAAAGTCTATATTTCTATTTATATGAATTATTTTTCCTTCTTCTATATTATGGCCAAGAAATCTAATTTTTGATTGAAATAAAATCATTTTGGGTTGGGATATAACAAAACCATTGTTTCAATAATTTGTTCAAATAAGTTTATATGTTTAAAATGATCTTAAATGTTTCTAAACTTTCAGAAGGCATATTTTTCAAACCAAAAGGCATGACATTCCATTCATATTGACAAAAAAAGTAGTTTTATATCTATCTTTTTCATCAATTTGAATTTGTCAATATCCTGATTTTAAATCAAAATCTGAAAATATGATCTCATTATTTAATATATCTAATTGATCTTTTTTTATTAGGTACTAGATATCGAATCCATTTTAAGACTTTATTTAAAGGTTTATAGTTGATTACCAATTTGAAGATGCCTCTTTCTTGTTCTGAATGTTTATTAACATATAAAACAATACAAGACTAAATAGATTTAGAAGTTCTAATTAATTTTTTGCTTAATAAAGAAAACATTTCGTTTTTACTAAGATCTAAATAATTATGATTCATTGACAAGGACGAGCCTTGGTTGGAATATCATTTTCATTAAAGTTATCTTCGTATGGAAGAGCAATTATTTGTTTCTTTCTTTCCCGGTAAGCATTACGGTGATCAAAACATATTTATAAAGTAAATTGATTTTGTAAGTTCTTAAATTTTTCTTGTAGTTTTGGATGTTGTAATTTTTCATCTATGTCCATTATTAAAATCTCTTCTTTTAAAAAATTTATTTGATTTGTTTTTAAGTCTATAAGATCTATCCAACGAGTAAAAGGTTTAGTAACAAATTCAAATAATACTTCATAATCTTGGAAATTTCCTAGGATTCCTTTTTCATTAACTCCGAATGGTAATATTTTTTTTGTAAAAAGGGAGCGCCCAAAATAATCTTATTGTGGGACATATTCTTGATTATCGTGAAGCTTAGTAGAATACAAACTTTATTATTACAAATCTTTGTATTAGATAATTTATAAATGATATCTAATATTTCCCCGCTGATAGTTCGAATAACATGAGTGCTTTTTTCAAAATATTTGATAAGAATTAAGCTTTCTTGTATACAATTTGTATCCGCTCCACTGTTAGCCAGAGCAATAAATTCTTTTTTATAATATTCTTCAATTATTAATTTTCTCTTAGCATACCACTTTTGAGATGTGACAAACTCCATTTCTTGTAAGAATTCATTAGTCTCTTGGGTTGAAGTTAACGTATTAGTATTATTAAATTCTTTTTCAAGAGTGATAATGTAACACTCTGTTTATTTAATAAATAAATAGACGAAATTAATGAATGAATCGTAGCCCTAAAATTTATAATTATATAGCGAGGTGTTGATTTCGAAGAGTTATCTGGCATAATTTAGAAGTTGGGGGTTAATAATGTAAGTTCCGGTCTGGCTTTGTAAATATTTGTGAAGGCAGGGACTACTTGGTAAATTATGGGGACTTCATTTGAGAAGATTTTGGAAGCTAAGGGTTGAATGGTATCTTATGGACTTCATTTGAAAATAAATTGTAGGGAAGGGATTGTTTAGTAACTGTTGGATTAATTATGAAAGGAATTTATGGGAATAGGGGCTAAAGGGTAAATGTTGGACTTGAGTTGAAGAAGATTTTATGGGGAGGGACCAATCCTGCCAGCATGGGATGAAGTTTGGATTGGTGCGGGGTATATAGCCATAACATTACCGGCCCCTAAACCCTAAACCTAACGACATGAGCCGCCGCCACCCTTATACCTCCCATCCCTTTCCAGCCGTTACCCCTTATGTCTCCTACCGGCCGCCACCCACTTCTTCACCTCCAATTGCCACCTCTCTTCTCTCTTTCTTACTGCCGGAGACAAAGAGAACCACCCGCTTCGGAGACCATTCCACAGTAGCCAACCTCCCTCCGCCACCGTTGTTGAAGCCGGAACCACCGGGAAACCACCAAGTGAGTTGAGCTCCCCCGATGATGTTTGCTTCCGACAGACAAATGATTCAAGGCCGACATCGGGGCCTTAATGATTATATGATATATGGGCCATAGTTTGGGCCTTAATGTCGCTTCAGGTACTTTTCTCGTAAACGAATTTCCTGCCCAAATTTTGTTTGATTCTGGAGCCAACTACTCCTTTATTTCGCATGAATTTGGTAGAAAACTAGCTTTGCCTGTTGATAGACTAGATAATGCTTTAATAGTTGAGGTTGCTAGTGGAACGTTTATACCTGTTAGCCATTGCATGAAAAACATCTTCATAGACTTGGATGGGAATAAGTTCCACGAGGAATTATTGCCTATTAAGTTAAATGGTTTCGACATTGTGCTGGGAATGGATTGGCTTAGCGCCAATGATGCTGAAATATTGTGTAGGAAGAAGATAGTAAAAGTAAACCCGTCAGGGAAAGAGTCATTTATGGTGTATGGGGACAAACACAGAGTGAGTTCTGGAATCATCTCCACAATGAAAGCCAGAAAGTGTTTGGCCAAGGTATGTACATCATATCTAGCATTTGTTATCGATGCTAAAAAGGAAAAGAAGGAGGTGCAGAAGATACCAGTGGTGTGTGACTTTCCGGAAGTCTTTCCCGAAGATCTTCCTGGATTACCCCCTAATAGAAAAGTGGAGTTTAGAATAAACTTGTTACCAGGAACAACACCAATAGCAAAAGCACCATACCGATTAGCACCAACGGAGATGAAGGAGCTTATGACACAACTTCAGGAGTTATTGGACAAAGGTTTCATTAGACCTAGTTCATCGCCCCGGGGAGCTCGGTGTTATTCGTAAAGAAGAAGGATGGGAGCATGAGAATGTGCATTGATTACAGAGAGCTGAACAAGGCAACAATAAAGAACAAGTACCCGTTGCCAAGGATTGATGACTTGTTTGATCAGTTGCAAGGTTCAAGTTATTTCTCGAAGATCGATCTAAGGTCAGGATATCATCAGCTAAAGGTGAGAGAGCAGGATATTGAGAAGACTGCTTTCAGAACAAGATATGGACACTACGAGTTCTTGTTTATGTCGTTTGGACTAACCAATGCTCCAGCAGCCTTCATGGATTTGATGAATAGGGTTTGTAAACCATTCCTCGATAAATCCGTGATAGTGTTCATAGATGACATTCTGATTTACTAGAAAAGCCAGGAGGATCATGGTAAACACTTGCGAGAAGTGTTAGAAGTATTGAAAAGGAAGAAGTTGTATGCTAAATTCTCCAAATGTGATTTTTGGATTCAGGAAGTCCAATTCTTGGGTCATGTGGTCAACCAAGATGGAATAATGGTTGATTCAGCAAAGATTGAAGTTGTAATGAAGTGGGAACAACCGAAAAGTCCCACGGAGATCCGAAGCTTTTTGGGATTAGCTGGATATTACAGAAGGTTTATCCAAGGCTTTTCTTCGATAGCTGCTCCATTGACAGCTTTGACCCACAAATGAGCCACATATACATGGAGTGAGAAACACGAAGAGGCATTCGAGAAACTAAAGAAGAAGTTATGCGAAGCACCGATACTTTCTCTACCCGATGGAGTTGAAGATTTCGTGGTTTACAGTGATGCATCTGGAGTCGGGTTGGGTTGTGTTCTGACCCAAAGAGAAAAGGTGATATCATATGCCTCTCGAAAATTGAAAGAGCATGAAAAGAACTACCTCACTCATGATCTGGAGTTGGCAACGGTAGTATTTTCCTTAAATATATGGATGCATTACCTTTATGGCACGAAGTGCAAGCTTTTCACTGATCATAAGAGTCTCTAGTATCTCTTTAATCAGAAAGAATTGAACATGAGGCAACGATGCTGGCTAGAACTACTCAAGGACTATGACTGTGAGATACTTTACCACCCCGGTAAAGCAAATGTTGTTGCTGATGCTCTCAGTCGGAAAGTCAACCTTGAAAGGAAAAGGCCAAGAGCGTTGAGAATTGAAGTTGTCTCGACGATTGTGGAAAGTATCAGGAAATCTCAAGAAGAAGCTTCAGAGAAGAATGACCGAAAGGAAGAACGTTTGGGCAAAACGTTAGTGTTCGGTACAAACAGTCAAGGGCTGAAGGTATTCCAAGATTGGATTTGGGTACCTAAGACGGGAGGAATAAGAGATCTTCTGATGGAAGAAGCACACAAGACCATGTACTCAATTCATCCCGGTAGCACTAAAATGTATAGGGACCTAAAACCCTACTACTGGTGGCCGACGATGAAGCTCGACGTTGCCAAGTATGTGGCTGAGTGTGTGACATGTGCGAGTGTTAAGGCACAACATCAGAAACCATATGGGAGTTTAGAACCTTTACCTGTACCCATGGGTAAATGGGAAAATATCACCATGGATTTTGTGACTAAACTGCCCAGGAAAAAGAGCGGTCACGACATGATTTGGGTGGTCGTGGATCGTTTCACCAAGAGTGCACACTTCATAGCAGCCAACGAGAAGTGGTCTATGGATAAGCTCGCAAATGCTTACGTGAAGGAAATTGTAAGACTTCACGGTGTTCCTCTTACAATTGTATCAGACCGTGATAGTCGTTTCACGTCAAGGTTCTGGAGAAGTCTACAGGAGGAATTAGGTACGAAGTTGTGTTTGAGTACAGCTTACCATCCGCAGACTGATGGCCAGAGCGAAAGAATGATTCAAACACTGGAAGATATGCTAAGAGAATGTACCCTAGAGTTCCAAGGTAACTAGGATGAGCACTTACCTCTGGTAGTTTTCCTACAACAACAGTTTCCACTCAAGCATCAAGATGGCACCTTATCATGCTTTGTATGGACAAAAGTGTCGAATGCCGTCATGTTGGCTTGAAGCTGGAGAAAAGCAGTTTATGGGACCCGAGATAGTCCATGAGACTGCTGAGAAGCTGAAGGTGATTAGGGAAAGGATGTTAGCAGCTCAGGATCGTCAGAAGAGCTATGCTGACAAGAAAAGACGACAGATGACTTTTGAAGTTGGGGATTCGGTTTTGCTTAAAGTCTCACCGTGGAAAGGACTTATAAGATTCGGAAAACGAGGAAAGTTGAGTCCAAGGTTTATTGGACCGTTCAAAGTTCTTCAGAGGATTGGGAACCAAGCTTACAAGCTCGAAATACCCGAAGAACTAGATGGTATTTATACCACTTCCATGTGTGTTATTTGAGGAAGTTCACGGAAGAAGTTCCCGACATAATTCCAATTTCTGAATTAAGATTGGATGAAAGCAAGAGGTTAATTGAAGAACCAGAGGCAATCATTGACCGTAAGACTAAGAAGTTGCAAAGCAAGATGGTCGATTTAGTGCTTGTGCGATGGAAACATACGAATGGGCCAAATCTCACCTGGGAAACGGAGAGTGACATGATGAGTCGCTATCCGCATTTTTTTGCCGATGCATGATTCCGGGGAAGGAATCATCTTAAGGGGGAGATAATTGTAACGCCTGCGTTTCTTGCTTGACATAATTATAAAATATGTATTTACGTCGATCAACAATTGTAACATTTTATGATTAAGTATTCAAGTAGATATGTTTTTATATATATTATGTGTGTGGAAATTGGACAAATATTATGGTTAAAATAACGTTTGTTATTTGGTAATACTTTAATTTCGTATATTACACTAATTCAAAATTCTTTAATATTATATTTACTAGTTATGGTTTTGAAAACTTATTTAATTATTATAAAAAAAAACGTTTATATATTAACTATCCCATTAACACAAATATAGCTTTGATGAATTTGAAACCAAACACGTATATAATTATATATATATATTAAAGATGAGATTGGTTATTAAAATAATATACATATGAATTTGTTTGGATGAATTGGTTCCTACTCATCCATAATAAGTAGTCACATGACACATGTTGGTATTGGAAGATATCTATACATTTGCTAATTGGTGTCAAATTTATATACTGGGCTTATCTATATATGGAATACGTGGCAAACTAAAATTACAGTGACTAAGCATTTTAAATGTACCGCCGCTGAAAAATTTAGGCTATAAATAGACAATTTCTGGAATGAACATTCTATAAAGAGAAAAAAAACTAAAGCTATAGAAGTTTAAAAGGTAAACTTTCTATATTAATTTGATATTTTTCTTTTCTTGTCATTTATATTTATATTTATAGTTCATCGATTTAAAAATCGTTAAAATTATATTTTTAAATGCATCGTTTTAATTCATTTAAACTAGTTTTGAAATATGGTAAGTGATGATTAATATATTAATTGTTATATTATAACCTATGTTTGTTCGGTTGATAACTATTTTTATATTAGACCAAAAAGGTTTATATAAAATAATAAACGAGACGTTATTATATAACTAAAACACTATTATTAGCCTATATTTATTTTGATTGGTAACCTTAGACATATTTTTTTACTGTTTAGATTGAGGAAAAACATTTGGAACTACTCATAAATTGAGAAATACATTTGTTGTATCAGGTGAGTGCATAGTTACTTTCATCTTACACATAGATATAAAGTATTTAATACAAACTACGTTCAATGTGTGCATATTGTCTGAATACTTGCTGTCTATGCTGATGAACGATTTTTATACATGTTTTAAATGATTTAAACTGTATATGTATTTTATATCTACAAAAATGTTGGGGTAAAACATGGGTAGATATAATAGACGATATGTGAAGTGATGAGAGGCCTCGATGTTGATGTTGTTGATTCTATCATCTAGCGGAGTATGGATGATGACCACAAACTCTTCTAGACAGTCCAGTGGAACGCTAGCAGGCTCGCAACCTGTAGGTGTTTGTGAACGATGTGTTCACCGGTGTAATCCATCCCCCACATGGTTGCCTTAAGGAAATGTATTGTTGAGGAATCCCCTTGGCAGTAGTGTCCATCCCGATGACGATCCTTAGGCTAGGTCCCTTATGATAGGTGTTTTAGGGACGTAAAGTGAGGATAATGGGAACGGGTAATCAGGTTATTGTTAGTTGATGAAATTAATAAACTTATTTATTGTGGGTTGAAAACCCTATGTGCTCACCAGGCTCCCAAGCCTGACCCACTTAATTTTATGTATTACAGGTAGTGGCGCTCGAGCATAGTTGTGATGTGTTGGGATGAGGGATTGCGGATATAGGCCTGTATATATAGGCATGTAATTAGTGTTTTGGACAACTATAATGCAAGGAAACACCCTTAGGGACTAGGAAACACTTGAAACTAAGTGTTACAATCACATGTGATTGTTCAAGGGGGGTGTACGGCCAAGGGAATGTGTTTACGGCCATACCAAGTGTGTACGGTCGTACACACTCCAATAATGGTGACATTTGGGTCTTGATTCATAGGGATTCAAAGGTTCTGGAGTTCTAATGAGTAACAAGTGTCTAGGAAGTGTTCTAGGTTCAAAATCATGATCCAAACAAGGGTGTACGACCGTAGAAAGAGTGTACGACCGTACACTCTGGATGATCATGAGTTTGATGATGAAATAAGATGAATCAAGGCTAGAATCGATGGCTTAACATGTCTGACTAGATGATAGGGGAAAAACTCCCACTTTGGAGGTCTTTTAGGGTGTGTACGGCCTATGAAGGGTTCACGGCCGTACACCCTTCAAGGTCATGAAGATCATGTTGAACATGAAAAATCAGGGCTTGGATCAAGGGGTCTTTCAAGTATAACAAGTTTAAGGATGAAACACTTACGTTTTTTAGGCTTTGGAGGGTTCACAGCTGAAGTTAGTTGAGAGAGAATGGAGTTGTGTGCGGCCCAGGGAAGAAAGGAATGAAGAAAATTGAATGATCTAATATATATATATATATATATATATATATATATATATATATATATATATATAGGGATGGGTGTCCGGCCACCTTGAGTGTACGGACGTACACCCATGTGTGCAGTCGTATACACCTCTTGATGGTGTGTTTGGCTTGAATGAAATGCGATGTACACTATTTTACTCATCCCTTAACCCAAACCTTGAATGCACTAGGCTTAGAATACTCAAACAGACCCTAAACAATGCTAAAGATAGCGTAAAACGAGTCTGACTTTCAATGATCGAGGTAACTTAGAGATAGAGATTTCCGGGTTATCACATCATCCCCCCATTAGAGGGAATTTCGTCCCAAAATTCAAGCATAAAATAGAAATCGCGGACTCAGAAAAAGATGAGGATGGTTCGTCCACGAAGTGTAAGCTCTCGTTTATTTCGATCTCATCGAGGGGTATCATAACCGTCTCATCGGACAGACACTTCTTTAGAATCGGTAGGGTACTTGGGTTTCATAAAACCCTCGTGTTCTTTAGTGAATTCAGATCCTCGCTGGGGTTTCAGCGGATCATTACTGTTGTGTCTACTATTTTGGTCTGTGAATGGTGTGTGGGTTTGACTTGCTTTCCCACATTCGTCCAACTGGTAGGATATCCTTTCGGTCGGTTTAAGGCGAAGGGTCTCCTCGGTGACACGTGGGTTTGGTATAATGCAGACTCAGTCAGACTAAGTGGGATGAAATCGTAAGATCGCGTGTTAAGTTAGTTCGGAAGGAGTGTTTCATTATGGCGTCAGTGCATCTGTGTGTGAACGTTTCTAGTGCTTTATGTGTTGACCTTGTTATTACTACTGTGAATGTTTTATACCGTGTTAACTGTACTAACCGAGAATTTGTTCTAGTGAATGATACTTGATATTATGATCTCTATCCGGTTCCTCTATAATCACTTGGTTTCTACAAGTCATATATAATTAAGATGAATAAGACGGTCGACTGCATGACTCTGCCCTAAATCCACAACCAGACAAGGAACATGAAATAATGCGGAATCACGCACTCTAAGTCTATTGGTCATTAATTATATATGACCCTACTGTTTACACCAAGTCATTATATCCTATAGGAAAAGAGTATTTAGTTTCTACATAAACTATGTGCTTTGTTTAGACGAGGAAGAAATTAGTTTAGTTAGGATTTAGTTGAGAAACGTACCGCTGCTCTCAGGTGGTTCCGGGGTAGACTCTCATGCAGTGATCATTAGCACTCTTCCTTCCTCATGAGGGTTTCTAGCCAATGGACAATCTCTCCTGTAGTTTCTGACTCACTTCCTTAAATGGGACCTGAGAGATTGGTCGTGCCGGCGCCCTACAAAAGCGGATGGTGTGTCTTCTTCTAAGGCAGTTCTTGCAATACAGTTTCCGACACCTTTCGGTATGCTGGAAGTTGCACTTATTACATTTAGGGAGGGTTCTAGCATAACAATTATCGGGTGCTGGGGTGGTTGGTGTTGTGGCAGCATAGGCTGCACCCGGCTGTTGTCTCTCGGAGGGTTCTTGTGTCGATCATCTCTTCTTCACGCTCCCGGACTTTTGTATATCATCACCTCCTTTGGTTGACTCGGGGATGGGATCCATTATGCCTTGGTGGATCTCGTAGTCCACCAATGTTCGAGCCAAGCGTTTGGCACTGTCAAACGTAATAGGTTTCGCTGCTATTACGTTTCCTTGGATTAGAGAAGGTAGTCCCCAAATGTATCTTTCTACCTTCTTGCTTTCTGAGGTAACCATCCCAGGGCATAGTGTAACTAAACCGTTGAATCTATCGGTGTAGGTATTTATGTCTGAGTCTTCCATGGTAAGATTCCACAGCTCATGCTCTAGTTTTTGTATTTCACCCCTCGGGCAGTACTCTTCCAGCATCATCTCCTTTAGATTTTCCCAGCCCATTGCGTTTGCTACTGGAAGAGTCAATGACTTGACATGGATATTCCACCATGTAAGGGCTCTGTGGGAGAAGGTGCAGGTAACAAACTTCACTTTGCTCCCTTCTGGGCACGCGCATAACTTAAAAATCGACTCTGTCTTCTCGAACCATCGCATTAGGGCGATGACTCCCTCACTTCCATCGAAGGATTTGGGCCCACAAATCATGAAGTCTTTGTATGAGCACTCCCTTGTGCGTCCGTGGTTAGTGTTGTTGGTACCACTACCCGATCCACCGATACCACTTGCATCGATTTGAATCATGACCGCTGTCACTGCGGCTGTTACTGTCGCCTGAAAGACAACCAGGTCATATTGAGGAGGTGGTGCGTTCTTTTTGTTTTTTTTACTTCTTCGGTGGCATTTTTTCTGCCAAAAGGTTTAAAAGACGAAATGAGGGTGATTCATAGTGGTTACAAATCGAGTGTATTCTGAATCGAAGTTATCTTAGTTCTGAGTGTTTCATGTTCTAACGTTTGAAGCAATTCATAATAAAGGTCTACGCAACATAGACTTATGAATTTGATAGTGACTACCCTCTTAATGAAGTTATGGAATCTGGTTTACTGTTACTTAGCTGATATGATAAAGACAATAAGCCTGACACATAGTGTGAGTAGTGTAATCACTAATTCACTAGATCATATTAGTTAGTTAATTATTAGTATGCCGTATATGCTGCTCTGCCACCTTGCGTGCCTCGGGAGGGGTTTATGTTCTAGTTATGACGGTCCTGAATTCAAGTGTGAGGGTTTGTTGTTTCTGGGCTTTCTTATTGTTTTCTTATTCACTGTAGATCATGCTTCGGGTTTTACCACATATCTCCATAACTTCCTGATGGAAGAATTGCATCCTCATATGATTCCTTCTAGGAATCCTCTTTGTGAATCCTACCTGGTTCCTCCTTGACTCCTCTGTTGGTGATTGTAGTGGAGTGGCTATCTATATCTAGGTTGCTCGTGCGAGAATGGGAATGTCTAAAGAATCCTATGAGATTAAGTAGAACATTTCTTATGTAGTTATTTATGATCTAAACCGGGTCCTCCTACAGTCAAGCAGTGCATGCAAGTTGTATATAACCAAGATTAAATAGACCTTCGAATAGGTGATACTACTCCAAAACCACAACCAAACAAGGAAAAGGTAACAGAGTGTAGATCACCAATTCTAAGTCTATAAGATCCCAATTATATATAACCCTGGAAGCATGCACTTCGCAACTATAGAACTGCCAGCATAGGTCTTGTAGTTTTCATATAAGTTTGTTATAGTGCCTAAAATACTCCTATAATATTTTATCTTTATGTTTTGTTCTAGGAATCTTTTGTATATGGAGTTAGGTAAGTTTTAGACTCGTTGCAACACCACCATCACTCCCAAACAAATGTTGGTCATATCTCAAATAAATATAGTTGATCAAGTTATATTTATTCCTGATATGATTACATAACCGCTCAGGTTTGACTGTAGTTTCCAACATCTAAATACTTTTGTTTGTTTTGTTCTTATTTGATCTTATTGTGATACATGTTCTTAGTATGTACGCTTATTAGTATACTTCTTGTAAAACACTTATATTTTAAAAGTATACTTTTAGTCAGAGCACTCTGGCCCTATTGTATTTATAGTTGTATATCTTTTACTGGTTGATATACTAAGTTCACTATAAACAATTCTCTGATACCAATCTGTCACACCCCCAAACCGAAACGGCGGAAACATTCGGGGGCGGAGGACGTCATGTGTAGTATCACAACAATTGAATAATAGTAATCAAAGCAACAACAACCATTGTATTAATAGTAATATGTTTACATTGCATTTGAATCATACATGATTGACACCACAAGTAAATAACAAGTAAAGACTCGAAGCTACTATGCTCCATCTTCTTGAACCCGGTGCGTGTACCTATCTACCAGTGTCCTGAGAATACAAGTAGGTTTTGAAAGAGTATCAACATAAAGCTGGTGAGTTCATAAGCGTTTTGTTTTAGAAAATTGTTCTGTGTTCTTTTGAAAAGTGTGTTGTGTTTCTCCAGAAAACCTTATATTTCCTGATGTAATGAATGTTAAATAAAAATGATTTTTACTAGTTCTTCCTGCGAGTACTTAGTGAATACAAATCATATACAATCCAGATCGAACAAACAATCGATTGTGTGGTTTTGCCCCAAGCCCACAACCAAACAAGGAACAGGAAATGAAGCGGAGGCCACACATTCCACTGGTTGTCGGATCCTCATGTACATAATCATGGAGTATTCACTTGGTACTTACAAAGTTAACTGCATTGGTCCTTTGATTTCTATTGATATTGTTCCTCGAGAAAATCCAATATTTTCTTATGTAAAGTATGATTAACCCATTCCTTTTATGACTTCTTAGTTCATACTAGTTATGTATAAACCAATATCTGATAGACAGTTAATTGTGTGGATCTGCCCTAAACCCACAACCAAACAAGGAACAGAGAATGAGGCGGAAATCACTCATTCCACAGTCTATCAGATATTCTTCATACATAACCCAGATGCATAAACTAAGGGGTCATGGAATTTATAATGAATGTTCGTTAGTTGAATAATAAACCAACTGTTTGTAGAGTACCGATGTTTACCCTGGAAAATCCTATATTTTCCCTAAGTGTATGTTATTGAATTATCTGTTCCAAATCGTGGTGTACAAGTATCTACCATACTTATGTTGTTTAAGAATTGTTCTGTTTGAAAAACCTGGCTACCACCAGTAATGTATAATAGTCTTATTACATAAATAAAACTAGTTGATAACGTGTTGTTTTGTATCCCGAAAGTGTTGTTAATATCCTCCTGTGATCACTTAGTACATACGAGTTATAGAAATCTAGATCGAACAAACAGTCGATTGGGTGATTCTGCCCTAAGCCCACAACCAAACAAGGAACGTACAAGAAATGAGGCAGAAGTCACACATCCCTCTGCAACTCGAATGTTAATTTCATATTACGCTAATTTACATACTAAGTTATCACATAGTTACTAACCATGTTGACTGTTTGTTAGGTATATTATTACGTGAACGAGTCGTTGTTTCACCTGTGGATTCTTATAACCATACTGATGGACGAATACCAAAACGACGTACTTCGGACGTCAAAAACTGAACAGATTGTCACCCCCGGTTGATTATAGCTAATAGTCAGGGTGCGGGATTGTCAGTCCTATATAGATTTATACACAAACTCACGCTCTCCCTCCAGGAGACTCTGCTTACAAGGCGTCTCACACTGTAGTTCTCTCAACAAATCCACAAATAATAGTAAGAAAACCCTTATTGTTATTAACATGAATCCTTATAAAATAATATCTTTTATTTTAAAATTCATAAATTTGTTTCATTTGTTCTAAAAACTTGTTTTTGCAATGTTTATAACTTAACATGTTTATAAAGCTGTCCTCAAATATTGTAGTAACTTTGTTCATCATGTTTAGTAAGTTCTATGATCAATGTATACTAATGATAGGAAAATATAATAAACCAAATTATATTTTTAAACACAAGATTTCTTGTGCTTTTACTTGTATCCCCCCTGAAAACATTAAAAAATCGGAAAAATATAGGGGTATTAACTCACCTTATGTGAGTGATTCGATTAAAGGCTTGCGTAAGGATGAGAAGTTCCACGAATGAATTCCTGAGACACAAACGGGTCCTAAATGACATATAATGGCATATATAGGCATGTAATTAGTGTTTTGGACAACTATAATGCAAGGAAACACCCTTAGGGACTAGGAAACACTTGAAACTAAGTGTTACAATCACATGTGATTGTTCAAGGGGGGTGTACGGCCAAGGGAATGTGTTTACGGCCATACCAAGTGTGTACGGTCGTACACACTCCAATAATGGTGACATTTGGGTCTTGATTCATAGGGATTCAAAGGTTCTGGAGTTCTAATGAGTAACAAGTGTCTAGGAAGTGTTCTAGGTTCAAAATCATGATCCAAACAAGGGTGTACGACCGTAGAAAGAGTGTACGACCGTACACTCTGGATGATCATGAGTTTGATGATGAAATAAGATGAATCAAGGCTAGAATCGATGGCTTAACATGTCTGACTAGATGATAGGGGAAAAACTCCCACTTTGGAGGTCTTTTAGGGTGTGTACGGCCTATGAAGGGTTCACGGCCGTACACCCTTCAAGGTCATGAAGATCATGTTGAACATGAAAAATCAGGGCTTGGATCAAGGGGTCTTTCAAGTATAACAAGTTTAAGGATGAAACACTTACGTTTTTTAGGCTTTGGAGGGTTCACAGCTGAAGTTAGTTGAGAGAGAATGGAGTTGTGTGCGGCCCAGGGAAGAAAGGAATGAAGAAAATTGAATGATCTAATATATATATATATATATATATATATATATATATATATATATATATATAGGGATGGGTGTCCGGCCACCTTGAGTGTACGGACGTACACCCATGTGTGCAGTCGTATACACCTCTTGATGGTGTGTTTGGCTTGAATGAAATGCGATGTACACTATTTTACTCATCCCTTAACCCAAACCTTGAATGCACTAGGCTTAGAATACTCAAACAGACCCTAAACAATGCTAAAGATAGCGTAAAACGAGTCTGACTTTCAATGATCGAGGTAACTTAGAGATAGAGATTTCCGGGTTATCACATCATCCCCCCATTAGAGGGAATTTCGTCCCAAAATTCAAGCATAAAATAGAAATCGCGGACTCAGAAAAAGATGAGGATGGTTCGTCCACGAAGTGTAAGCTCTCGTTTATTTCGATCTCATCGAGGGGTATCATAACCGTCTCATCGGACAGACACTTCTTTAGAATCGGTAGGGTACTTGGGTTTCATAAAACCCTCGTGTTCTTTAGTGAATTCAGATCCTCGCTGGGGTTTCAGCGGATCATTACTGTTGTGTCTACTATTTTGGTCTGTGAATGGTGTGTGGGTTTGACTTGCTTTCCCACATTCGTCCAACTGGTAGGATATCCTTTCGGTCGGTTTAAGGCGAAGGGTCTCCTCGGTGACACGTGGGTTTGGTATAATGCAGACTCAGTCAGACTAAGTGGGATGAAATCGTAAGATCGCGTGTTAAGTTAGTTCGGAAGGAGTGTTTCATTATGGCGTCAGTGCATCTGTGTGTGAACGTTTCTAGTGCTTTATGTGTTGACCTTGTTATTACTACTGTGAATGTTTTATACCGTGTTAACTGTACTAACCGAGAATTTGTTCTAGTGAATGATACTTGATATTATGATCTCTATCCGGTTCCTCTATAATCACTTGGTTTCTACAAGTCATATATAATTAAGATGAATAAGACGGTCGACTGCATGACTCTGCCCTAAATCCACAACCAGACAAGGAACATGAAATAATGCGGAATCACGCACTCTAAGTCTATTGGTCATTAATTATATATGACCCTACTGTTTACACCAAGTCATTATATCCTATAGGAAAAGAGTATTTAGTTTCTACATAAACTATGTGCTTTGTTTAGACGAGGAAGAAATTAGTTTAGTTAGGATTTAGTTGAGAAACGTACCGCTGCTCTCAGGTGGTTCCGGGGTAGACTCTCATGCAGTGATCATTAGCACTCTTCCTTCCTCATGAGGGTTTCTAGCCAATGGACAATCTCTCCTGTAGTTTCTGACTCACTTCCTTAAATGGGACCTGAGAGATTGGTTGTGCCGGCGCCCTACAAAAGCGGATGGTGTGTCTTCTTCTAAGGCAGTTCTTGCAATACAGTTTCCGACACCTTTCGGTATGCTGGAAGTTGCACTTATTACATTTAGGGAGGGTTCTAGCATAACAATTATCGGGTGCTGGGGTGGTTGGTGTTGTGGCAGCATAGGCTGCACCCGGCTGTTGTCTCTCGGAGGGTTCTTGTGTCGATCATCTCTTCTTCACGCTCCCGGACTTTTGTATATCATCACCTCCTTTGGTTGACTCGGGAATGGGATCCATTATGCCTTGGTGGATCTCGTAGTCCACCAATGTTCGAGCCAAGCGTTTGGCACTGTCAAACGTAATAGGTTTCGCTGCTATTACGTTTCCTTGGATTAGAGAAGGTAGTCCCCAAATGTATCTTTCTACCTTCTTGCTTTCTGAGGTAACCATCCCAGGGCATAGTGCAACTAAACCGTTGAATCTATCGGTGTAGGTATTTATGTCTGAGTTTTCCATGGTAAGATTCCACAGCTCATGCTCTAGTTTTTGTATTTCACCCCTCGGGCAGTACTCTTCCAGCATCATCTCCTTTAGATTTTCCCAGCCCATTGCGTTTGCTACTGGAAGAGTCAATGACTTGACATGGATATTCCACCATGTAAGGGCTCTGTGAGAGAAGGTGCAGGTAACAAACTTCACTTTGCTCCCTTCTGGGCACGCGCATAACTTAAAAATCGACTCTGTCTTCTCGAACCATCGCATTAGGGCGATGACTCCCTCACTTCTATCGAAGGATTTGGGCCCACAAATCATGAAGTCTTTGTATGAGCACTCCCTTGTGCGTCCGTGGTTAGTGTTGTTGGTACCACTACCCGATCCACCGATACCACTTGCATCGATTTGAATCATGACCGCTGTCACTGCGGCTGTTACTGTCGCCTGAAAGACAACCAGGTCATATTGAGGAGGTGGTGCGTTCTTTTTGTTTTTTTTACTTTTTCGGTGGCATTTTTTCTGCCAAAAGGTTTAAAAGACGAAATGAGGGTGATTCATAGTGGTTACAAATCGAGTGTATTCTGAATCGAAGTTATCTTAGTTCTGAGTGTTTCATGTTCTAACGTTTGAAGCAATTCATAATAAAGGTCTACGCAACATAGACTTATGAATTTGATAGTGACTACCCTCTTAATGAAGTTATGGAATCTGGTTTACTGTTACTTAGCTGATATGATAAAGACAATAAGCCTGACACATAGTGTGAGTAGTGTAATCACTAATTCACTAGATCATATTAGTTAGTTAATTATTAGTATGCCGTATATGCTGCTCTGCCACCTTGCGTGCCTCGGGAGGGGTTTATGTTCTAGTTATGACGGTCCTGAATTCAAGTGTGAGGGTTTGTTGTTTCTGGGCTTTCTTATTGTTTTCTTATTCACTGTAGATCATGCTTCGGGTTTTACCACATATCTCCATAACTTCCTGATGGAAGAATTGCATCCTCGTATGATTCCTTCTAGGAATCCTCTTTGTGAATCCTACCTGGTTCCTCCTTGACTCCTCTGTTGGTGATTGTAGTGGAGTGGCTATCTATATCTAGGTTGCTCGTGCGAGAATGGGAATGTCTAAAGAATCCTATGAGATTAAGTAGAACATTTCTTATGTAGTTATTTATGATCTAAACCGGGTCCTCCTACAGTCAAGCAGTGCATGCAAGTTGTATATAACCAAGATTAAATAGACCTTCGAATAGGTGATACTACTCCAAAACCACAACCAAACAAGGAAAAGGTAACAGAGTGTAGATCACCAATTCTAAGTCTATAAGATCCCAATTATATATAACCCTGGAAGCATGCACTTCGCAACTATAGAACTGCCAGCATAGGTCTTGTAGTTTTCATATAAGTTTGTTATAGTGCCTAAAATACTCCTATAATATTTTATCTTTATGTTTTGTTCTAGGAATCTTTTGTATATGGAGTTAGGTAAGTTTTAGACTCGTTGCAACACCACCATCACTCCCAAACAAATGTTGGTCATATCTCAAATAAATATAGTTGATCAAGTTATATTTATTCCTGATATGATTACATAACCGCTCAGGTTTGACTGTAGTTTCCAACATCTAAATACTTTTGTTTGTTTTGTTCTTATTTGATCTTATTGTGATACATGTTCTTAGTATGTACGCTTATTAGTATACTTCTTGTAAAACACTTATATTTTAAAAGTATACTTTTAGTCAGAGCACTCTGGCCCTATTGTATTTATAGTTGTATATCTTTTACTGGTTGATATACTAAGTTCACTATAAACAATTCTCTGATACCAATCTGTCACACCCCCAAACCGAAACGGCGGAAACATTCGGGGGCGGAGGACGTCATGTGTAGTATCACAACAATTGAATAATAGTAATCAAAGCAACAACAACCATTGTATTAATAGTAATATGTTTACATTGCATTTGAATCATACATGATTGACACCACAAGTAAATAACAAGTAAAGACTCGAAGCTACTATGCTCCATCTTCTTGAACCCGGTGCGTGTACCTATCTACCAGTGTCCTGAGAATACAAGTAGGTTTTGAAAGAGTATCAACATAAAGCTGGTGAGTTCATAAGCGTTTTGTTTTAGAAAATTGTTCTGTGTTCTTTTGAAAAGTGTGTTGTGTTTCTCCAGAAAACCTTATATTTCCTGATGTAATGAATGTTAAATAAAAATGATGTTTACTAGTTCTTCCTGCGAGTACTTAGTGAATACAAATCATATACAATCCAGATCGAACAAACAATCGATTGTGTGGTTTTGCCCCAAGCCCACAACCAAACAAGGAACAGGAAATGAAGCGGAGGCCACACATTCCACTGGTTGTCGGATCCTCATGTACATAATCATGGAGTATTCACTTGGTACTTACAAAGTTAACTGCATTGGTCCTTTGATTTCTATTGATATTGTTCCTCGAGAAAATCCAATATTTTCTTATGTAAAGTATGATTAACCCATTCCTTTTATGACTTCTTAGTTCATACTAGTTATGTATAAACCAATATCTGATAGACAGTTAATTGTGTGGATCTGCCCTAAACCCACAACCAAACAAGGAACAGAGAATGAGGCGGAAATCACTCATTCCACAGTCTATCAGATATTCTTCATACATAACCCAGATGCATAAACTAAGGGGTCATGGAATTTATAATGAATGTTCGTTAGTTGAATAATAAACCAACTGTTTGTAGAGTACCGATGTTTACCCTGGAAAATCCTATATTTTCCCTAAGTGTATGTTATTGAATTATCTGTTCCAAATCGTGGTGTACAAGTATCTACCATACTTATGTTGTTTAAGAATTGTTCTGTTTGAAAAACCTGGCTACCACCAGTAATGTATAATAGTCTTATTACATAAATAAAACTAGTTGATAACGTGTTGTTTTGTATCCCGAAAGTGTTGTTAATATCCTCCTGTGATCACTTAGTACATACGAGTTATAGAAATCTAGATCGAACAAACAGTCGATTGGGTGATTCTGCCCTAAGCCCACAACCAAACAAGGAACGTACAAGAAATGAGGCAGAAGTCACACATCCCTCTGCAACTCGAATGTTAATTTCATATTACGCTAATTTACATACTAAGTTATCACATAGTTACTAACCATGTTGACTGTTTGTTAGGTATATTATTACGTGAACGAGTCGTTGTTTCACCTGTGGATTCTTATAACCATACTGATGGACGAATACCAAAACGACGTACTTCGGACGTCAAAAACTGAACAGATTGTCACCCCCGGTTGATTATAGCTAATAGTCAGGGTGCGGGATTGTCAGTCCTATATAGATTTATACACAAACTCACGCTCTCCCTCCAGGAGACTCTGCTTACAAGGCGTCTCACACTGTAGTTCTCTCAACAAATCCACAAATAATAGTAAGAAAACCCTTATTGTTATTAACATGAATCCTTATAAAATAATATCTTTTATTTTAAAATTCATAAATTTGTTTCATTTGTTCTAAAAACTTGTTTTTGCAATGTTTATAACTTAACATGTTTATAAAGCTGTCCTCAAATATTGTAGTAACTTTGTTCATCATGTTTAGTAAGTTCTATGATCAATGTATACTAATGATAGGAAAATATAATAAACCAAATTATATTTTTAAACACAAGATTTCTTGTGCTTTTACTTGTATCCCCCCTGAAAACATTAAAAAATCGGAAAAATATAGGGGTATTAACTCACCTTATGTGAGTGATTCGATTAAAGGCTTGCGTAAGGATGAGAAGTTCCACGAATGAATTCCTGAGACACAAACGGGTCCTAAATGACATATAATGGCATATATAGGCATGTAATTAGTGTTTTGGACAACTATAATGCAAGGAAACACCCTTAGGGACTAGGAAACACTTGAAACTAAGTGTTACAATCACATGTGATTGTTCAAGGGGGGTGTACGGCCAAGGGAATGTGTTTACGGCCATACCAAGTGTGTACGGTCGTACACACTCCAATAATGGTGACATTTGGGTCTTGATTCATAGGGATTCAAAGGTTCTGGAGTTCTAATGAGTAACAAGTGTCTAGGAAGTGTTCTAGGTTCAAAATCATGATCCAAACAAGGGTGTACGACCGTAGAAAGAGTGTACGACCGTACACTCTGGATGATCATGAGTTTGATGATGAAATAAGATGAATCAAGGCTAGAATCGATGGCTTAACATGTCTGACTAGATGATAGGGGAAAAACTCCCACTTTGGAGGTCTTTTAGGGTGTGTACGGCCTATGAAGGGTTCACGGCCGTACACCCTTCAAGGTCATGAAGATCATGTTGAACATGAAAAATCAGGGCTTGGATCAAGGGGTCTTTCAAGTATAACAAGTTTAAGGATGAAACACTTACGTTTTTTAGGCTTTGGAGGGTTCACAGCTGAAGTTAGTTGAGAGAGAATGGAGTTGTGTGCGGCCCAGGGAAGAAAGGAATGAAGAAAATTGAATGATCTAATATATATATATATATATATATATATATATATATATATATATATATATATATATATATATATATATAGGGATGGGTGTCCGGCCACCTTGAGTGTACGGACGTACACCCATGTGTGCAGTCGTATACACCTCTTGATGGTGTGTTTGGCTTGAATGAAATGCGATGTACACTATTTTACTCATCCCTTAACCCAAACCTTGAATGCACTAGGCTTAGAATACTCAAACAGACCCTAAACAATGCTAAAGATAGCGTAAAACGAGTCTGACTTTCAATGATCGAGGTAACTTAGAGATAGAGATTTCCGGGTTATCACATCATCCCCCCATTAGAGGGAATTTCGTCCCAAAATTCAAGCATAAAATAGAAATCGCGGACTCAGAAAAAGATGAGGATGGTTCGTCCACGAAGTGTAAGCTCTCGTTTATTTCGATCTCATCGAGGGGTATCATAACCGTCTCATCGGACAGACACTTCTTTAGAATCGGTAGGGTACTTGGGTTTCATAAAACCCTCGTGTTCTTTAGTGAATTCAGATCCTCGCTGGGGTTTCAGCGGATCATTACTGTTGTGTCTACTATTTTGGTCTGTGAATGGTGTGTGGGTTTGACTTGCTTTCCCACATTCGTCCAACTGGTAGGATATCCTTTCGGTCGGTTTAAGGCGAAGGGTCTCCTCGGTGACACGTGGGTTTGGTATAATGCAGACTCAGTCAGACTAAGTGGGATGAAATCGTAAGATCGCGTGTTAAGTTAGTTCGGAAGGAGTGTTTCATTATGGCGTCAGTGCATCTGTGTGTGAACGTTTCTAGTGCTTTATGTGTTGACCTTGTTATTACTACTGTGAATGTTTTATACCGTGTTAACTGTACTAACCGAGAATTTGTTCTAGTGAATGATACTTGATATTATGATCTCTATCCGGTTCCTCTATAATCACTTGGTTTCTACAAGTCATATATAATTAAGATGAATAAGACGGTCGACTGCATGACTCTGCCCTAAATCCACAACCAGACAAGGAACATGAAATAATGCGGAATCACGCACTCTAAGTCTATTGGTCATTAATTATATATGACCCTACTGTTTACACCAAGTCATTATATCCTATAGGAAAAGAGTATTTAGTTTCTACATAAACTATGTGCTTTGTTTAGACGAGGAAGAAATTAGTTTAGTTAGGATTTAGTTGAGAAACGTACCGCTGCTCTCAGGTGGTTCCGGGGTAGACTCTCATGCAGTGATCATTAGCACTCTTCCTTCCTCATGAGGGTTTCTAGCCAATGGACAATCTCTCCTGTAGTTTCTGACTCACTTCCTTAAATGGGACCTGAGAGATTGGTCGTGCCGGCGCCCTACAAAAGCGGATGGTGTGTCTTCTTCTAAGGCAGTTCTTGCAATACAGTTTCCGACACCTTTCGGTATGCTGGAAGTTGCACTTATTACATTTAGGGAGGGTTCTAGCATAACAATTATCGGGTGCTGGGGTGGTTGGTGTTGTGGCAGCATAGGCTGCACCCGGCTGTTGTCTCTCGGAGGGTTCTTGTGTCGATCATCTCTTCTTCACGCTCCCGGACTTTTGTATATCATCACCTCCTTTGGTTGACTCGGGAATGGGATCCATTATGCCTTGGTGGATCTCGTAGTCCACCAATGTTCGAGCCAAGCGTTTGGCACTGTCAAACGTAATAGGTTTCGCTGCTATTACGTTTCCTTGGATTAGAGAAGGTAGTCCCCAAATGTATCTTTCTACCTTCTTGCTTTCTGAGGTAACCATCCCAGGGCATAGTGCAACTAAACCGTTGAATCTATCGGTGTAGGTATTTATGTCTGAGTCTTCCATGGTAAGATTCCACAGCTCATGCTCTAGATTTTGTATTTCACCCCTCGGGCAGTACTCTTCCAGCATCATCTCCTTTAGATTTTCCCAGCCCATTGCGTTTGCTACTGGAAGAGTCAATGACTTGACATGGATATTCCACCATGTAAGGGCTCTGTGAGAGAAGGTGCAGGTAACAAACTTCACTTTGCTCCCTTCTGGGCACGCGCATAACTTAAAAATCGACTCTGTCTTCTCGAACCATCGCATTAGGGCGATGACTCCCTCACTTCCATCGAAGGATTTGGGCCCACAAATCATGAAGTCTTTGTATGAGCACTCCCTTGTGCGTCCGTGGTTAGTGTTGTTGGTACCACTACCCGATCCACCGATACCACTTGCATCGATTTGAATCATGACCGCTGTCACTGCGGCTGTTACTGTCGCCTGAAAGACAACCAGGTCATATTGAGGAGGTGGTGCGTTCTTTTTGTTTTTTTTACTTTTTCGGTGGCATTTTTTCTGCCAAAAGGTTTAAAAGACGAAATGAGGGTGATTCATAGTGGTTACAAATCGAGTGTATTCTGAATCGAAGTTATCTTAGTTCTGAGTGTTTCATGTTCTAACGTTTGAAGCAATTCATAATAAAGGTCTACGCAACATAGACTTATGAATTTGATAGTGACTACCCTCTTAATGAAGTTATGGAATCTGGTTTACTGTTACTTAGCTGATATGATAAAGACAATAAGCCTGACACATAGTGTGAGTAGTGTAATCACTAATTCACTAGATCATATTAGTTAGTTAATTATTAGTATGCCGTATATGCTGCTCTGCCACCTTGCGTGCCTCGGGAGGGGTTTATGTTCTAGTTATGACGGTCCTGAATTCAAGTGTGAGGGTTTGTTGTTTCTGGGCTTTCTTATTGTTTTCTTATTCACTGTAGATCATGCTTCGGGTTTTACCACATATCTCCATAACTTCCTGATGGAAGAATTGCATCCTCGTATGATTCCTTCTAGGAATCCTCTTTGTGAATCCTACCTGGTTCCTCCTTGACTCCTCTGTTGGTGATTGTAGTGGAGTGGCTATCTATATCTAGGTTGCTCGTGCGAGAATGGGAATGTCTAAAGAATCCTATGAGATTAAGTAGAACATTTCTTATGTAGTTATTTATGATCTAAACCGGGTCCTCCTACAGTCAAGCAGTGCATGCAAGTTGTATATAACCAAGATTAAATAGACCTTCGAATAGGTGATACTACTCCAAAACCACAACCAAACAAGGAAAAGGTAACAGAGTGTAGATCACCAATTCTAAGTCTATAAGATCCCAATTATATATAACCCTGGAAGCATGCACTTCGCAACTATAGAACTGCCAGCATAGGTCTTGTAGTTTTCATATAAGTTTGTTATAGTGCCTAAAATACTCCTATAATATTTTATCTTTATGTTTTGTTCTAGGAATCTTTTGTATATGGAGTTAGGTAAGTTTTAGACTCGTTGCAACACCACCATCACTCCCAAACAAATGTTGGTCATATCTCAAATAAATATAGTTGATCAAGTTATATTTATTCCTGATATGATTACATAACCGCTCAGGTTTGACTGTAGTTTCCAACATCTAAATACTTTTGTTTGTTTTGTTCTTATTTGATCTTATTGTGATACATGTTCTTAGTATGTACGCTTATTAGTATACTTCTTGTAAAACACTTATATTTTAAAAGTATACTTTTAGTCAGAGCACTCTGGCCCTATTGTATTTATAGTTGTATATCTTTTACTGGTTGATATACTAAGTTCACTATAAACAATTCTCTGATACCAATCTGTCACACCCCCAAACCGAAACGGCGGAAACATTCGGGGGCGGAGGACGTCATGTGTAGTATCACAACAATTGAATAATAGTAATCAAAGCAACAACAACCATTGTATTAATAGTAATATGTTTACATTGCATTTGAATCATACATGATTGACACCACAAGTAAATAACAAGTAAAGACTCGAAGCTACTATGCTCCATCTTCTTGAACCCGGTGCGTGTACCTATCTACCAGTGTCCTGAGAATACAAGTAGGTTTTGAAAGAGTATCAACATAAAGCTGGTGAGTTCATAAGCGTTTTGTTTTAGAAAATTGTTCTGTGTTCTTTTGAAAAGTGTGTTGTGTTTCTCCAGAAAACCTTATATTTCCTGATGTAATGAATGTTAAATAAAAATGATTTTTACTAGTTCTTCCTGCGAGTACTTAGTGAATACAAATCATATACAATCCAGATCGAACAAACAATCGATTGTGTGGTTTTGCCCCAAGCCCACAACCAAACAAGGAACAGGAAATGAAGCGGAGGCCACACATTCCACTGGTTGTCGGATCCTCATGTACATAATCATGGAGTATTCACTTGGTACTTACAAAGTTAACTGCATTGGTCCTTTGATTTCTATTGATATTGTTCCTCGAGAAAATCCAATATTTTCTTATGTAAAGTATGATTAACCCATTCCTTTTATGACTTCTTAGTTCATACTAGTTATGTATAAACCAATATCTGATAGACAGTTAATTGTGTGGATCTGCCCTAAACCCACAACCAAACAAGGAACAGAGAATGAGGCGGAAATCACTCATTCCACAGTCTATCAGATATTCTTCATACATAACCCAGATGCATAAACTAAGGGGTCATGGAATTTATAATGAATGTTCGTTAGTTGAATAATAAACCAACTGTTTGTAGAGTACCGATGTTTACCCTGGAAAATCCTATATTTTCCCTAAGTGTATGTTATTGAATTATCTGTTCCAAATCGTGGTGTACAAGTATCTACCATACTTATGTTGTTTAAGAATTGTTCTGTTTGAAAAACCTGGCTACCACCAGTAATGTATAATAGTCTTATTACATAAATAAAACTAGTTGATAACGTGTTGTTTTGTATCCCGAAAGTGTTGTTAATATCCTCCTGTGATCACTTAGTACATACGAGTTATAGAAATCTAGATCGAACAAACAGTCGATTGGGTGATTCTGCCCTAAGCCCACAACCAAACAAGGAACGTACAAGAAATGAGGCAGAAGTCACACATCCCTCTGCAACTCGAATGTTAATTTCATATTACGCTAATTTACATACTAAGTTATCACATAGTTACTAACCATGTTGACTGTTTGTTAGGTATATTATTACGTGAACGAGTCGTTGTTTCACCTGTGGATTCTTATAACCATACTGATGGACGAATACCAAAACGACGTACTTCGGACGTCAAAAACTGAACAGATTGTCACCCCCGGTTGATTATAGCTAATAGTCAGGGTGCGGGATTGTCAGTCCTATATAGATTTATACACAAACTCACGCTCTCCCTCCAGGAGACTCTGCTTACAAGGCGTCTCACACTGTAGTTCTCTCAACAAATCCACAAATAATAGTAAGAAAACCCTTATTGTTATTAACATGAATCCTTATAAAATAATATCTTTTATTTTAAAATTCATAAATTTGTTTCATTTGTTCTAAAAACTTGTTTTTGCAATGTTTATAACTTAACATGTTTATAAAGCTGTCCTCAAATATTGTAGTAACTTTGTTCATCATGTTTAGTAAGTTCTATGATCAATGTATACTAATGATAGGAAAATATAATAAACCAAATTATATTTTTAAACACAAGATTTCTTGTGCTTTTACTTGTATCCCCCCTGAAAACATTAAAAAATCGGAAAAATATAGGGGTATTAACTCACCTTATGTGAGTGATTCGATTAAAGGCTTGCGTAAGGATGAGAAGTTCCACGAATGAATTCCTGAGACACAAACGGGTCCTAAATGACATATAATGGCATATATAGGCATGTAATTAGTGTTTTGGACAACTATAATGCAAGGAAACACCCTTAGGGACTAGGAAACACTTGAAACTAAGTGTTACAATCACATGTGATTGTTCAAGGGGGGTGTACGGCCAAGGGAATGTGTTTACGGCCATACCAAGTGTGTACGGTCGTACACACTCCAATAATGGTGACATTTGGGTCTTGATTCATAGGGATTCAAAGGTTCTGGAGTTCTAATGAGTAACAAGTGTCTAGGAAGTGTTCTAGGTTCAAAATCATGATCCAAACAAGGGTGTACGACCGTAGAAAGAGTGTACGATCGTACACTCTGGATGATCATGAGTTTGATGATGAAATAAGATGAATCAAGGCTAGAATCGATGGCTTAACATGTCTGACTAGATGATAGGGGAAAAACTCCCACTTTGGAGGTCTTTTAGGGTGTGTACGACCTATGAAGGGTTCACGGCCGTACACCCTTCAAGGTCATGAAGATCATGTTGAACATGAAAAATCAGGGCTTGGATCAAGAGGTCTTTCAAGTATAACAAGTTTAAGGATGAAACACTTACGTTTTTTAGGCTTTGGAGGGTTCACAGCTGAAGTTAGTTGAGAGAGAATGGAGTTGTGTGCGGCCCAATGAAGAAAGGAATGAAGAAAATGAAGTGATCTAATATATATATATATATATATATATATATATATATATATATATATATATATATATATTGGGATGGGTGTCTGGCCACCTTGAGTGTACGGACGTACACCCATGTGTGCGGCCGTACACACCTCTTGATGGTGTGTTTGGCTTGAATGAAATGCGATGTACTCTATTTTACTCATCCCTTAATCCAATCCTTGAATGCACTAGGCTTAGAACACTCAAACAGACCCTAAACAATGCTAACGATAGCAGAAACGAGTCTGACTTTCAATGATCGAGGTAACTTAGAGATAGAGATTTCCGGGTTGTCACGATTTTCTTTCATATTATCATCTAGATTTAGATTATTAATCTTTTTCTTTATTTTACATTTATTGGAAAATTGACTAAGGTGATGTTTGTTTTTCCGAAGCAAAAGTTCAAAAAGTCTGCGGACCACCTCTGCAAACCTCTGCAACAGAAGAAGTGGACTAAACGGCTGCAGACTGTAATAAGAAGCGTGTTTGTTTTAGTTAACATCTGCAGACATGAAAATTTTTAAATAAACTAATTTAATAAACCGAAAATGGTTTTTAAACACTGAAAATTTAATAATTGTAGTCTTAAAACATTGAAATAAATTTAATACAACCAAATTAGTCTTACAATAACATTTTCCAATAAATTTCGTCATATATTCACGGTCCGCTGCAATATTATATGTTGGAATCTCATCTTCATCATCATCAACAACTGCATTTATTTATAGATGGGATGTATTTTTTTTTTCAAAATTACACAAGATAAATATGTTCAAAAATAAAAGTAATAAAATAGAATATGTTATATATTTTTGTTATAATCTGTTTTTCCATTTTATTTTTTATTTCATCATTAAAACAAAATAATAGACACTTATTTAAAAAGAAAATGAAAAATGAAATTATAGACACTTATTTAAAAAACAACAATAAAATGAATTAACTTATGTAAATCAAATGGGAGAAAGCAGTTAAAGGAATATAAATTTTCTGTATTATATGTTAAAAGGGTGAAAATAGAATATAGTATATAAGTAAAGGACCATAAGCATAATATTAAATATACTTAATGGGTGTGTTTAACAACACCCGTCGTTGTTCGATTTTTGAAAAAAAAAAGCGGCCGATTGTTTTTTTGGGTTGGATTTTCGTAGGTTTAGGTTTGAAGGGGTGGGAAGAGGTACAACAAGTGCTTCCCCAAGAAGCATACGGGCAGAAGTTTTAAGCCTCGAAGACTTCTGAAAAACAAACCGTTGCTGGACAAAAAGTGTTGCGCGTGTGCTGCGCCATGCATCATTAAGAGTATTGAAGATGTTTTTTAAGAAAAACAAATAGCACCTAACTCTACCATATTTATAACAAGTTGATGGGTTATGTTTTTTCTTTTTATCACGTTTTTACTTTCTTAAAGATTTTCTTTTAACTCTATATTGTTCTTTATTTTCACTATATTTTTGGGGAATATATTACTTTTTTAGATTTCTATCTATTTTTAGAAGTATCTAAACCAAATTGTTCACAAAAATGAACTAATTGTTGTCTTTCAGTAAGAAGTTGTTTTTTAATTTGTTGATTTAATTTTATTTCGTTACATAAGACTAAGCCTTCTTGAGTACAAATTCTTATGAGTTTTCCATATGAATAATTTTCATAAGGAACTTGATTATTATTTCATTGTAATTGTTTCCTAACTCTTTCCGCAAAAAAATGTTAGAAGATTATCAATAAATTTTTGTTTCCAATAGTTTGAATTAAAATCATCTGATTGTAAGACTGTGCTCATAAAAGTATCTTCATACCACTTAAATGAGGTTAAAGTTTTACATTTCATACCATTTAGTACGGTTCTACTATTCCCATAATTATTCGACCATTTACCCGAAAAGTGTTCAATTATACTCAAAAGAAGTGTATAAACTACATCTTTAACTATTGTTTGTGTAGAATTCGAAGTACCATCTTCATTCTTAATTTGATCGGTAACTATTTTGGTGGCATTGTAAATCAAAATTTTATCTAACTCATTTAGATAGTTATCCCACCAGCGTTTTAATTGGCTAGTAAAACCTGATATTATCATTTGAGCAACTGTTAAGTCAATATTTCCTAATTGTTTTGCACTACTAGCACACAAAGTCTTTCTTTCAGTTAACAAATATATTCGTCTTTTCCGCAAAACTATCTAAATTCCATTCATAAACATTTTTATCATTGTAACTATTATCTTGAATAAATTCCTACTCTTCAAATAAAACATGTTGAGGAGTAGGTCTATTGTAATAATATTTAGATTGAATGAGTTTCCTAGCAAGTTTGCTATCATAACTTTTATATTTTATTTTATTAATCTTATAAGATTTATCCTATTTAGATTCAGACTTAGTATTATCATCTGACTCTCTAGTTTTGTTTAGAGTATTTATACTTAAATTTTCAGGTTGTTTTAATTTTTCTAAAATTTAATCTATTTTACTTTCATTTTTAAATTTAAAATCTTTATATCTGGAGGAGGTTGGAAAGTTGCAATTATTTTTTCCTTAATTGGTTTCTATTTCTTAATTTGAGATTTCTCAATTAATTTGTATATGTTTTCTACATTTTCTTCAAAAGAAAGAAATTTTTCTCCAAGAATTATAGAATATAAATATATAAAATTATTTTGTTGTATTAGTTGGTTAATATGTTCAACAGTTACATGTAAAGTATTATTTTCAACTAATTTTTTATAAGTAGAAAATTTTAAGCTTATATTTTCTTTAAATATTTGAAAACTTTGTTGGGATGGGAAAGTTGATTTTTGTATGTTTCTATTTTGAAGAGTATATTCTCTTTCTAATATATTAAAATAATTAACTATATATTTATTACCAACCATGAAACAAAATATATAATTTTGTTAATTTTTAAGTAATAAGAATAAAATTCATCTTGTATAATTGTTAATTCTTCTTTTGAAAATTCTACAAATACCCAGGTTTTAAAAGGCTTCCATTTTTCCATATTAAATTCATTATATTTTTTTTGTTCTTGCTGGTGATCCCGAATTAAAATCTATTATTTCTTCACTATCCATTAAATTGGAAAATTCAGTTTCAAGGTAGTAGGATCCTCTTCGTATACACCTTGGACTATATTTTCTTTTAAATTTATTTTATTTGTTTTCTTATCTAATTGAGACATAGAACACCTAGAAGGGGTTTCTACCTCAAAGGTGATATATGAGAATATAGAGATCTAGTTTATCTACTTCTCAATAAAAATATTTCTTCATTATCATCATCGATTTCTATTTGAATTCTTCCTTCATATGTTTGTATAATTTATGTAATTCTATTATTTATTTGTGGTTAAGGAGGAACCGTTCCTTCCAAAACCCAATTTTTTGAAAAATCTATTTCATCCCACTTAATAGTTTTTATAGTGGTTATTTTAGACATATAAAAATTATTTTCTATTAGAATATTTTCATTATTAGGTTTATTAGTCCTTTTATACCTATGATTCATCGTTTTTAAAGGCTTATAGTATATTCTATAGCATATACATATTAATTCGGATCCTGGCATATAATTATATCCATTTGTTTTAGCATTTAAATTTAAAGCATCAGGTATATTAATATCAGACAGTGATAACTGTAAATTGGGATAAACATTAAAATATACTGGATCATTGGTCAGACTAGACTGTATTCTACCCATTAAAGATTGTTTCCAATTCATATTACGACCATCACGTAAAACAACTAAGAAACTTTCCGGTAAACCTTGTAAAGTTAAAGGTTTAAAATCAATTTGCACTAATCCTATTTGTAAATAATTATTAGTATATTGATACCAATGAATATCATCATAATTTAATAAATTTAACAATCATATCATCTTGATTCATTGTTAAATTTTCTTAGTTTTTTTAACTGATTGTATAAAACCTAATTCTTCAAAAGTACCTAGTTCATATAAAACTTTTGGTTGTATTATAGGAATTGGTGCATTTATTAAGCAAATCTAATTGTTTTGTAATTTCGGATTCTTCATTTGTTTGATTTTTAACATCATTTCCGTTATTTATTTTAAACATATGAAAATTCATTTGAAAATGAAGTGTTAAATAATTCTTGAAACATATGGCTCTGATACTAGAAAACCAGAGAAAGCCCAGGGGTACCATATAACTATACTAAATGCACTCGGTGGTATAAAGATACTTTTATGAGTATTAGAACTAGATGATTGTAATTCAAATTATTTGTAAATAATTAATGAAATTATATATTTTGTTCCATGGTTTTTTAATAAATGTACAGTTAACTATTTAAATATGTTAGAAACAGAATATACTCTTCAAAATAGAAATATACAAAAATCAATTTTCTCACCCCAACTAAGTTTCCAAATTTTTAGAGAAAATATAAGCTTTAACTTTTTTGCTTATAAAAAATTAGTTGAAAATAATACTTTACATGTAAGTGCTGAACATATTAACCAACTAATACAAAAAAATAATTTTACAAATTTATATTCTATAATTCTTGGAGAAAAAAATTCTTTCTTTGGAAGAAAAGGTAGAAAACATATAAAAATTAATTGAAAAATCGCAACCTGAGAAATCAAAACCAATTAAGGAAAAAACACTTGCAACTTTCCAACCTCCTCCAGATATAAAAGAATTTAAATTTAAAAATGAAACTAAATTAGAGCAAATTTTAGAAGAATTAAAACAACCTCAAAATTTAAGTATAAATACTTTAAACAAAACTGAAGAGTCAGATGATAACATTGAGTTTGAATCTAAACATGATAAATCTTATAGGATTAATAAAGTAGAATATGAAAGTTGTGATGGCAAGTTTTCTAGGAAACCCATCCAATCTAAATATTATTACAATAGACCTACTCCTCAAGATGTTTTATTTGAAGAGAGTAGAAATTTATTCAAGGTAATAGTTACAATGGTAAAAATGTTTATGAATAGAATTTAGATGGTTTTACAGAAAGACAAATATATTTGTCAATCCAAAGAATGACTTTGTATGCTACTAGTGCAAAACAATTAGCAAATACTGGCTTAACAGTTGCTTAAATGATAATAGCAGGTTTTACTAGCCAATTAAAAGGTTGGTGGGATAACTATCTAAATGAATCAGATAAAATTCTAATTTACAATGCTACCAAAATAGTTACCAATCAAATTAAAAATGAAGATGTTACTTCGACTTCTACACAAACAATAGTTCAAGATGTAGTATATACACTTCTTTTGAGTACAATTGAACACCTTTTCTAGTAAATGGTCGAATAATTCTAGGAATACTAGAACGTTACTAAATGGTATGGAATGTAAAACTTTAACCTCATTCAGGTGGTATAAAGATACTTTTATGAACAGAGTATTAGAATTAGGTGATTGCAATTCAAATTATTGGAAACAAAAATTTATTGACAGTCTTCCAACACTCTTTGCAAAAAGAGTTAGGAAATAATAATCAAGTTCCTTATGAAAATTATTCATATGGAAAACTCATAGGAATTTGTACTCAAGAAGGCTTAGCCTTATGTAATGAAATAAAATTAAATCAACAAATTAAAAAACAATGTCTTACTGAAAGACAACAATTATGTCATTTTGTGAACGATTTGGTATAGATACTTCTAACAATAGAAAGAAATCTAGAAAGGAATATATTCCTAAAAAATATACAAAAAATATAGTGAAAATCAAAAACAATATAAAGCTAAAAGAAAATCTTATAGAAAAGAAACACATGATAAAAAGAAAAAAAGATAATCCATTAACTTGTTATAAATGTGGTATAGTTGGTCATTTTGTCAATAAATGTAACATGAAGAAAAAAATTAATAATCTAAATCTAGATGATAATATGAAAGAAAAACTAAAAGAAATTCATTAAAATAATTCGGAAGAATCATCCTCTTATAATCAAATAAATAATATAAATTCTGATGAAAAAATTTACACCTCTTCAAGTAGTTCTAATGAAGAAGAAAGTAATTGTTTTTGTCTAGATAAAAATAATTGTTTATGTGATGATGGAATATATATATAAAATTCAATCACAGTTTTAGGATAATTTACAAATAAACTTCTTAGATAAAGATATTTTATCTATTCTAAAAAAAATATAAATGATTCCGAATTAAGATCACAAATAATTGATCGATAATACATAATAATAAAAAAAAATCTGAGGCTAGCATACCAATATATATTCTATGAAAGAAATAGATCAAAGATTAAAAATGAAAAATAATATTTCATTAAATAGTACAATCATGGATTAAGAAATCAATAATTTAAAAGAAGAGATTAACTTTCTAAAAAATAATCATAATAGGCTAAAAAATAGAATTATCACTCTTGAAAATGAATCCAACAATACTAATACATCAACTTCAACCCAAGAGACTAATGAATTCTTATTAGGAATGTAGTTTGTCACATCTCAAAAATGGTATGTTAAGATTAACTTAATAATCGGAGAATATTATAAAAAAGAATTTATTGCTCTTTTTGACAGTAGAGTATATATAAATTGTATACAACAAGGCTTAATTTCTATCAAATATTTTGAAAAAAGCACCCATGTTATTCGACTATCAACGTGGAAAATTAGATATTAATTATAAATTATCTAATATAAAGATTTGTAATAATAAAGTTTGTATTCCACCAAGTTTCACCATAATCAAGAATATGTCCCACAATGAAATTATTTTGGACACTTCCTTTTTATAAAAAAATATTACCATTTGTAGTTAATGAAAAAGAAATCCTATGAAAATTTCAAAATTATGAAGTATTTTTTTGAATTTGTTACAAAACCTTTTACTCATTGGATATATCTTATAGACTTAAAAAACAAATCAAATAAATTTTCTGAAAGAAGAAATTTTAATAATAGACATAGATGAAAAATTTTAAAAATCCAAAATTACAAGAAAAAATTAAGATCTTACAAAATCAATTTACTTTAAAAATATGTTCTGATCACTGTAATATTTTTGGGGAAAGAAAGAAACATATAATACCCTCTTCCATATGAAGATAACTTTAATGAATAGGATATTCCAACCAAGGCTCATCCTTGTTAAATGAATCATAATTATTTAGATCTTTATAAAAAAAATATCTTCTTTATTAAGAAAAAATTTAATTAGACCTTCTAAATCGGCTTGGTCCTATACTGCTTTATATGTTAATAAACATTCAAAACAAGAAAGGGCATCCCTATATTTGTAATCGATTATAAACCTCTAAATAAAGTCTTAAAATAGATTCAATATTCAATACCTAATAAAAAAATCTATTAGATAAATTAAATATGCGGTCATATTTTCAAATTTTGATTTAAAATCAAGATATTGACAAATTCAAACAGATAAAAATGACATATAAAAATGGTTTTTAATATTCTTTTTTGTCAATATGAATGGAAAAATACACTGTTTGAGTTTCAAAATATCATGAATGATATTTTTTTTATCCTTATAGCAATTTTATAATAGTTTATATTGATGATATCTTAGTTTTTTCTAAAAACATTGAATATCATTTTAAACATTTAAACTTATTTGAACAAATTATAGAAAATATAGTTTAGTTATATCCCAACCCAAAATGGTTTTATTTCAATCAAAAATTAGATTTTTTGGCCATAATATAGAAAAAGGAAAAATAATTCCTATAAATAAAAGTATAGACCTTGCTTCTAAATTTCCTAATAAAATTATCGACAAAACTCAATTGCAATGATTTTTAGAAAGTTTGAATTATATCTTCTTTTTATAAAGATTTGGTTAAAGATACACTGTCTTATATGATAGACTAAAAAGGAAACATGTTCCTTTGGACTGATAGTCATACTCAAACAGTTCAAAAGATAAAAGAAAAAAGTGAAACCTTTACCTTGTTTATCTTTGGCAAACCCAAATTCGGAAAAATTATTGAAAATGATGCCTTCGATATTGGTTATGGTGGAGTTTTAAAACAAATTAATCCAAATAATAAACAATTATATTTAGTTAGATTTCATTCAGGAAAATGATCTGATTCTCAAAAGAATTATGCTACTACTGCGAAAGAAATTTCGGTAATAGTAAAATGTGTTTTGAAATTTCAAGGCGATCTTTATAATCAACAATTTAATATAATTATTATTTGTTAGTAAACTAAATATATGTTTAATAAAGATTTAAAACAAGATATTCCTAAGAAAATGTTTGCTAGATGGCAAGCTCATTTAGCCCTATTCGATTTTACAATAATATATTGAAAATGTGAATATAATTGTCTTCCTGAATTTCTAACCAGAGATTTTTTAGATGAGAAATGAGCATTTAAGACAATTATCTAAAGATATTGTTATCACAAGAAATTCAATTAGAGAAACTGAAGTTCAATTAACCAACTTAATCAATTATGTGTCCACAATAAATGTCCTCGATCGTTTGAGTTATACTCGACGAATAACAATAATAAGATGGAGACTAAAAGGTCTGAGAATTCATCTTAGAATTCTAGAGAATAAACTCATATTACTTCTGAATTAAATTTTACAAGATGATCCCTAATTGGGGAAGAAGTGGCTACCCAATTAGAAGTGGCAGAGGAAAAGGATATCCTCTTATACAGTATAGAAGAAATCTGCTAATAGCAGAGAACATTGCTTCCCAACCATCATCATCTAATCTTCCCAAACCTGGAGATCCGTTATATTCGACTTTCCAAGAATTAAAAAAAATAAAAGGATAATAATCCTTCTTTTTCAAAAATAGTTTCATAGGAAGAAAATGATGACTCCTCAGAATATATTTTAACATCTCATAAGGATTTACTTATTCTTTTGGAGGAAAATGATATCATGTTATACTTTGAAAACAATAATGATCCATGAAATTTATTCTTAAGATATCTGGATACTGCATCATATGCAACATGTTCCTATAAATCAAGGAATTATTATGAGAATATACTCATTTTTACTAATACACACTACTAGAAAAAAGGCTTTTTACAACGCTCATTGCGCGTCGTAAAACGCTTAGACGACGCGCAAATGCGCGTCAAAGAAGGCCCTATCATAAAGAGAGACGACGCGCTTTTCCGCGTTGTCTATAGACGATGCACATTTACGACGCGCGGTTATGACACGCAATGCGTATCAAGGAAGGCCCTGTCATAAAGGAAGACGACACGCATTTGCATGTCGTAACCTTACGACGCGCGTGTTTATGACACGCAATGCGTATCAAGGAAGCCCCAGTCAAGAAAGGTCATGTCATAAATGAAGACGACACACATTTTTGCGTATCGTAATTTTAATTTTTTTTTAAAAAAATATATTTATATATTTATTAATTTATAAATTAAATTTGCATTTAATCTCTCATAATAGAAATAAAATACCATATACAAAAAATACAATCCATTGCATAATATAAAATAAAATACCATATACAAAAAATACAATCCATTGCATTTAATCTGTATGTATAACAAAGACACATGTGTTAAACTTGTTACCATTAACATCTAATCGTATGGAATCGAGTGATAAACTTGTTACCATTAACATCTGATTCATAATTCCTTTCAACAAGATTGTTACCTGCATAAATGAAAACAAACAGGAACATTAACAGCTCAACTATGACTCTTTTTGTCCCAGAATCTGAATTAAACCACAAGTGATAGCATTAGGCATTAGGCATTAGCATCTGGTTTATCATACAAATGTCTTACCAACAAAGAAAAACAAAGCAGTATATCATTAGGCGTTAGGCATTAGCATCTGGTTTATCATACAAATGTCTTACCAACAAAGAAAGACAAAGCAGTATAGCATTAGGCATTAGGCATTAGCATCTGGTTTATCATACAAATGGGAAGAAAAATAAAAGAGTTGTTAAGATTTAGCATGTCTACAAAACGAAATTTATATTAATCACTTAAATACCTTTTTCCTCATTTCATAAACATAGGATTCCACAACATTCTTTTTGTCCTTGGTTTCTTCCATCACTCGGTCCTGTAATGCCATTTCAAATTCTTTTTCCACTGCTTTTTGCATATCTGCTGGTAGCATTGCTCCATAAACCACCTCAGAAACAGGTATGTTTTACTTTTTGACCTTATTCTTTGGAGCCTACACCTGTATAACAACATAACAAATCTTACTATATATATACTTTAAAGTTTAAACCCACACATGTTCTATAATCTATTATACCAACCTTAGTATCCGTTCCACATTAGCATAACATTATGTAGAGTTGCATTTGGAAATTTGAACTAGCAGACTACGCAGGCGAGCTAGGGTAGATGCCCGATTTTTATGCTGTGATCTATCTTCAGATGCCTATAAACTAAGGCAATAAAGGAAAATAATACAATCATAACCACACACAAAAACAAAACTAATCAGTGTTGGTCAAACACTCTGCATCAGTCAAAACTAAGGTAATTAAGACAATCCATAGTAGCATTAGAGTTTCCCTGCACCAGTCAAAAGTATCCCCTATAAAGGATCAGGTAGAAACTCTATTCTCACGTTCAAGAGGTGAAAAAACTCTTCAAGTTCAGATAAGCATCACAAAAATCTGCTTAACTATTTAATTCCCAGCCAAGGGTTAAATACCCCATTAAGAGACCAAAATAATCGGAACCACTGGTACAGTTAAGGATTGCCCTCACAATAAAAGAAACACAAAAACAGGTGGTGCTATGCCCACAGATACTTAGGAGAAATAAAAATAAATTAATAATATTCTAAAGCACAATCGACATTATGCAAATTATAAGTGAAGGCAGCAATGTGACATTCAAAAGTATGCTTTCCCATTTATGCTAACACCTTAAATAAACAAACACAGAGGCCTAAGATCATGAAGTTTCAAGGAAGATGCATACCACATGGTAATATGTTTTTCAGCCAAAACCACGTTCTTTGTAAACTATGATCATGAGCGAGTCATTTACTAGTTCCCTATCTTGGATGTCCATATCCTGACAAAGTAAAATAAGATCTCAGTTAAAATGATGAATACAATAATTATGCAACCAGAACCATAGAAAATATTCAGTTTGACAATTGTAAGAACCACCTGTTTTGTTTTGAGAACAAGGGCTTTCCAAAGATGGCTACTAAAGTGGGGGATAAAAGATAAAAGAACCTGACTGCATATAATCAAAAACCAACAATTCAAGAATTATTTGATATACGTACAGTAGTTAATTAATATGTGTTAGCAATAATTTAATCGGTCAGAGCAAGATATAAATATGCTTTCTGGATTTTGACTCTTTGGTCTCCCATTAGCTCAAGAACTTCTTCTCACAGAATCTATATCACTTGAAATGAAACTAGCATAAGGTTTCAACGTCACAATTATTGGTTAGCAATGAAAAAAACTTAACCACAAGAAATGTCTCATACCAATTGCGTTCACAGAAAAATTGAAAAAAACTATGGATTAGTGGATGTAGTCATATTTTTCTCTAATTATTTAAGTGCTTGTACCAGATCTATTCCTTGAAAGCTAGAGAAACATTTTTTTATCAAACAGATGAAACATTGATTCGAAATCTAAACTCCATTGCAACTAATTTTAAAAAGAAAATAAATTAAAGAAAACTTCACAAGTTGAATAGAATCGAATCAAATTTCCAAATCCCAAATTCGGAAATAACTTCAACATCAAAAACAGGGATGAGAGAGCTTATCGAATGTTGGGAGGCATAGAAGGTGAGAGGACGTCGGATGAGTAAGAGATGCAGGATGTGAGGTGATGTATGCAAGGCAACCGTGACCAGTGAGGGCAAGAAGACAGTTGAGGGTTTTCAATAGTTTCGATCAAGTTGCCTGCCTCAATTCTGAAAAAAAAAATAGTTCGAAGAAGGAAAAGAATTAAACGCAAGAAGCAATCATGGCAACATGGAAGACAGTGAGTGATATATGTGATTTCTTAATAAACATAAACAGAGAGATGGAGAAGAGTGAATTACGTACCCCTGTTCCCTAAAACTGGAATTGATATGGGGTTTTTCAAAGTGAATGACGCCTTCAAGATGAAAATTTTCTTGGTTGACAATAGGATGGGATGATCTTCATAATCTGTGAATTAAGTCGTGGGTTTCGTTTTGTGGAATCGAAAATTACAGTTTCGTGATAAAGATTGACCATAATGAAAAAGTGGATTGGAAGCGGTGGTTTCATCCAAAGTAGCGTCGGTCACCACCTACGCCTCTTGAAACCGTTTTGATAACTTCGCTCAGATAAAAACCCTAACATGTGGAAACTTGTTAAATATTTGGACTCAAGTCAAATCTAGATCAATAAGGAAGATGTAAGTAAGGAAAAATCTCTATTTGCTCCCAAATTAAACACAAAATAGGTTCATTAGCAGCGATCGGAAAGAGATGAGCTACTCCTTGCTGAAGCACAACCGATCCATTCTCTTCAGAAAAAAAAGCAATCGAGAATTCAACACATACAGGACCAAGAACAGTACCTATTGAATTTATGAGGCGACCTACTCCTTGCTGAAGCACAACCGATCCATTCTCTTCAAAAAAAAGGATATACATAGCAATGCCAAGTACACCTTAATGAACGATTTGATTTTTAAGAGACAAACCGATTAGAGTGGAATCAGATATTGGGGAGTGGATACTGTTCTAAGGTCTTTATTTTAGGAACGAACAAGGAGGTGATGGTGCAAATTGATGACCACCAATCAAAGCCTTCGTAGAGCTCGATTAGAGTGGAATCAAAGAGTGGGGAGTGGAAGAGGAGAGGATCAGAGAAGTTTGAAGTGTGAATTGAGTTTTTAGGGTTCAATTTCAAGTCAATTAGTAAAGAGTCCAAAACGATTACACCTCCCTGTACCTCACCCAATAATCGAAACCATAGAAATTGTTGAATTCTGTATGAATAAGCGACGAAGATGCGAACTTGTGGGAAGTGAAGCGGTGGAGGTTTGAGAATCGAGAGAGAAGAAAGAAAGAAAGGGGGTTTTCAGTGGGAATGAGTTAGGGTTTTCACCCAGTGGAAACAAAGCGGGCTTTTTAAATTTTGGATTTCATTTCCCCCTTGGATGAAACGCGTGTTTCATTAATATTTATAAAGCGACATAGCTAGACGACGCACTTTTATTTAAGGTGCCCTCCGTGTTTTTTTTATTAGACACTAATTTTTGGCACGCAAAAATGCGTGTCCATTATGCTTCATATTTTGGAAATCTGACATCAATTTTTAGGGCACTCACAAATGCGTGTCCTCTATTAGCGCGTGTCATTGATTGCGCGTCGTAAAATGTTGTTTTTCTAGTAGTGACATGTGAAATTTCGCATTTCTCTCCTTCAAGAGAAAAGAAAGTTTATAACTTCAGTAAAACAATTTTTAAGAAGATTATATCTACGGAAGAATGGGGTTTAAGCACCCTCAGGGAAAGAGAATTTTTCCACCCCAAACAAAAAAATTATAATAAAATTTAATTTTTGGGATCATATTGATAGCTTTTATAAAACTTTCCTAAATTAAAATACAAAGAAAAAACATTCTTGGCTCTTCAAAATATGTGATCAGGTTTATAAACTATGACTACCAAATTGGTTTGTCAAATTGTGGACATCATATGGTCAAAGTGTTCAAATTTTCCTTAAACCATTCAAATCTTTATATGTTGAATGGTTAGATGTAGCACGTAAATACAAGGATGCTATTGCCCATTCAAATGGAGTAAAAAGTAGTACCTTATTTACACTTTTTTATAGGATTTTCTATACCTTGGATCTGGAAATGGATTACAGAAGTGGATTATAGTCCTAGTAACTTCTCATCTCTAAAAAGATCATATCTTAAGAAGTTTTGGGCAAAAGTGTTACATAAAGATCCAACCTCAAATAAGATAAATGCTAGACAGACGATCTATAATATCAATCAAACAATCTTAAAGTATAAATCTTAGAAGGAATTTTTATCTCATAAGGAGTAATCCACCGACTCTAACCCTTATGAAAAAGTTATAAACTCCATAAAAGACCAAGGAAATTCCTCCCCATCAAAAGATTAAACTATCAAGGCATATTTCTGAAAAATGAAGGAATACCTGCTTCAAAATTTCAATCAACAAAAATCAGACAGCTCAATGCTCTCAACAGAAAATAATGATAATGATTTGGCAGGAGAATCTCAAAGGATTGATGATGAGGATGAAATAATTGAAGATTTCACTATAGAAGATGTCTTATCCACTATTGAAGACATATTGATGTAGAAACTATAAAAGAAAATGTCACCATCATAGAGAATACACAGTGGAAATTCCTATACCCGTCAATATCTACTATTTACTTTAATAAAGTAACAATTATGAAGATGAATCAAGACAAGAATGCATAGCCAGTTGTCAAACCGCACTCATTAGCGCATCTAATTAGTATATTCCACTAATATGTAAATTTTAATTTAAGTTTCATGTATGGGCCTATATATAGGCTTAGCTGTTTATGTATTATACAAATTCTTTTTTACACTTCTTCTCACCCTCCACTCTCGTCCTCTTGTAAAATATTTGAAGTTAATAAAATAAGCTTTGTAGTATCCTGGTCACTCCTTCCTATTGTGTTCCTTCTATAATATTGTAAGTATTCTTTACTTATATTTTGTTAGCCTAATGATAGGCTAATTACTTTTAAGTGTTAAATAATTTCATGGAATTATGGTTTTATTAATTTATTAGAAACATTAGGTATCATATAATTATTTGAAATACAAAAGTCTAGGTTAATAATAGGTAATTTAAATTGAAACGTTTAACTATAAGTCATGATGTTGCCTGTGTTGTTAGCCGTGGTTTGGTGTTTTTAGGGTTGTTTGTCATTGACTTGGTTTTTCAATGTTTCAATTTAAATTATCTTTTATTGTAAACTATCCTATGACTGTATTTAGCATAGTTATATGGTACCCATAGGTCTTCTTTGATTATATATATATATATATATATATATATATATATATATATAGTTAGGTTATAATGTGAATGATATCTATTGTGTGGTCGTAAGGACAATTTTGAACCAACAGATGAAAAATCAAGAATGGTTATGATCTAGGGTCTATAGTATTACAGTGGAATAGCATGTACCATATAATAACATAAAATTCATTGAAATGGTATTTTATTCAATTTAACTAGATTTAAAAAAGGTAAATTCCAGATTTTATGGATACTTTTTCTTAATTAAAAAAAAATCTGATTTTGGAGGATAATCATTCTTTTTAGTTCAAAAATCATAAAAAATATGTTTGTAACTATGCTGTGCATTCTGACAGAATATATTTAAGAATATATGAAATCAACTTTTTCTTTTTACAAAATATCCATTCTAAGCAGAATGTAATACACAAAAACCTTTTTTTTATACTAATAACATATTAAATAATTACATTCTATGAAATAGTCTACATCAAAAAATAGAAAAATCTAAAAACCAATAGCAATATTTAATTTTGCATTCTTCGAGAATGAGATACAAAAACTCGTTCTGTGAGAATGGAAGCAATAGAATCGAATTCTAGGGTTTCTTCATCTGGATTTTTCATGAAGTTGTAGGTAGTAAAACTAGTAGAATCCATCATCTTCTTTTATATATCTCTCAGTTTTCCTTTGTTCTTGACTTCTTGAATGTCTGACTATTAAGATGTATGAAATCATTATTCGCTTCTTGATTTTCGAAATATTTGGTATTCTGGAATCAATCGTGGATTCTCCAATCATTCATGGTTTTACGAGATTGTCAAAAAAATATACAGAATATCAACATTAACTGTAATCAACATTTTAAATTACTACCAACGCGTGTGACAATCCTTAAATCAAATTCACAAATTAAAGTCCAATCTTCCAAAATAGAATGCATACCACATTATATTGCTATAAGATTCTAATAGAATGAATAGTTGTATATTTTAATAGAATGATGTTATTTCTAACCGAATGATCATTTAAATATTCAAATAGAATGAGTTTATGAGTATTCTACACACATATTGATGTTATTGTTTATACTTTGTTCTTTGGTTATGTCCACCAAAGACCTATTGAACACATACAAGCATGTATATACACATAAGATCTTTTCAAGTGAAATACAAGTACAACTCTTAAAGATAAACACTATTCACTTATTTCTTGAAAACTTATACTCAATCACAAATCAATAAGAAGATCGTTGGTATCTACTATCCAATAGTATTACTATAACTGGAAGATAATGGAAAAAAAATATGTAAACAAAACATAATTAACTAAATTAGAAAAAGGGGGAAAGAAAATAACATACTTGCATAAGATAAGAGGTGTACAAGATGGTGGAATCAAGCAAAACAGGACACATAGTAAAATCTTTGAATTGAGTTAAGTGGTAAAAACCTTAGAAGAAACCAGCTACCATACGTCATCACGATCGTAAATTTTTTACCACCAAAGCAATCAGCTATAATACAATTTTGTTATGGTCTAGTAAAATTTGTCAAAACCTAAGAATTCCAAAAGCAACCAATGAAAAATGGTTATACTCTTGAAAATAATACAAGAAAATAGATAAGAGTGATGTAGGGTTGACCTTTTTGAGATCTCACGACAGGCTGGTGTCGTCGAATGGGAGGATTCAACTGATGGGCTGGAGGTGGGCAGCGTTAATGGAGGGTGCTTCAGGGGGTGGGTGTCAGTTGTATTAGGTGGAGGAATCAACGACAACATGTATGATCTGGAAGCGGCCAATGGTGGGGATATATGAGGAAAGATCGACTATTGTTTAGATTAAGGTTATGAGGCAGCGATGCTGGTTGTTGTGGGTGACGACGGAAAGGAGTAATGGAAGAGTTGTGAGCGATTGTTTTAATATGAGGTTAATTAGATGCACTGTATGGATTTAAGGGATTTGACCCATTGATTTAGGGATTATAATCAAATGCATATATAAAATGACAAAACTATCCTTTATTAGATTAATTAATGATTTTTTTTTAATTCTAATTGGTTCCTATGACCATACAATAGTTTTCAATCCACATATGAACCTACCTTTCTCTCTCTCTCTCTCTCTCTCTCTCTCTCTCTCTCTCTATATATATATATATATATATATATATATATATATATATATATATATATATATATATATATATATATATATATATAGGGTTAGGTTCATGTGAGACGGCCTAATTTTGTGAGACCGTGAGACGTATTTTTTTATTTTTTTTAGTTAATTCAAGTTGCAAATATAATATTTAAAAAAAGAATTTTTGGGTTTTTCCATTTATTTTGCATTTTAAAATTATTTTTAGATTATGTACAGTGTAATATTCTATTAGAATATTTCACGTATTTTTCAAAAAAAAATGGGATTTTTTTTTAATGTTTTTAGTTAATTCAAGTTCCGAAAATAATATTAAAAAAAAAAAAGAATTTTTAGATTTTTCCATTTATTTTGTATTTTAAAATTATTTTTTAGAATATGTCAGTGTAATATTCTATTAGAATATTTCACGTATTTTTCAAAAAAAAAAAAACGAGATTTTTCTTTATTTATTATTATTATTTTTAGTTAATTCAAGTTCCGAAAATAATATTAAAAAAAGAATTTTTGGATTTTTCCATTTATTTTGCATTTTAAAATTATTTTAAGATTTGGTCTCACGGTTTCACAAAATTAAAATGGTCTCAATTGAACCTATATATATATATATATATATATATATATATATATATATATATATATATATATATATATATATATATATATATATATATATATATATATATATATATATATATATATATATATATATATATATGAATGAATGCTCATTGTTTTTCTCATTTATTTTCTAAATTCATGCGTCCTATATCACACCTCTGTTTCCTTTCTAATTTAGGGCACCACCATCAACATGGTATTGGGTTTCGTAAGTAATCTTCTAAATTTATGTTTCCTTTTTATATATTCGCAATACAACAATATCCATTAGATTGGAAGGAGTCATGTCATGATTTTAAAAAAGACACTCCGCATAGGATTTAGGTGTGGTTTGGGTTTGGTAAAACCATGGGATGGGTATGGGGGAGAAGAAAATAAGAAGAGAGAGATAGAGGAGAGATGGTAGGAGAAGAGAAAGAGAGAGACACCGGAGAGTAGAGAGAGAAACCACAACAATTTCTTGCTGAATGCGGCCAAACCACATTGAAGACCACAGGACGGAGGCGGTGTTCCTTCTTGCTACCATGACAAACCGTGTCCACTCCTTTGAATCTTAAAAATTAAAATTTACAAGTTTAGCCACATGATAACATTTGAAACCTTATCATAGTTCCTTATTTCACGATTAACAGATTTGGACATTCGTGTGTGTCCTTATGTCAACCTTGTGTCCTTTTCACCAAAGCAAATTTATTATATAAAAAAAGGTAAATGTCACATAAATCATAATATTCCATAAAAAAATGATATTTAGGCTTAAACATATTTCACACAGGGCCGGTCCAAACGTATATGGGGCCCGGGGCAAAAATAAAAAAAAATGATCCTTTAAAGACAAATATTATAAAGATTCAAAAAAATATCATTTATTTTTTATTATAAACGCATTCAATTAGCAATAAAAAGCAAGCAAAATTGTTTATCTTTTGAGTTAGTTTGTGTTTGAACCAACTTTAGGCCTTAAAAATCATTTAGGTAATAATTTTTTTTATATATATACACTACATAGCCCATAAATTTTGGGTCCACTGAGGACGTGGACCCTGGGCGGTCGCCCGGGTTGCCCACCGTCTGGACCGGTCCTGATTTCACATATGATTTCCATCTTCTAGACAAAAAAAGCGCAAATCGTTGTAACAAATTTAGTTATCATAATATCCACTTGGGTTTTGTTTATTGTGCAATGTCATTGATCGATGAAATACTAAAACCAAAAAGATTTTGTGTGAATATTTGCAGACACAATATGATATACCAAGTACAAATTATTTGGACCAAATGTCTGTACCATTATGTGTGTTGGAAACAAGTCTGATGACATAAATTTATAAATTTGATAGTGTGATTAGTGGTATGTGAGTTAAATGTTTATTTTTAATGCACATATTACTTGGTGACTAACATAATAACATTGAAACTGATTGATGTGAACGTGTATAACCAAATATGTGTAGATTATCTTGCGATTATAACAACAAAATGTATAAAAAAAATATAAAACAAAGTTTTTATAATTTTCTTTTATATTAAAACCCCAGAAAACCTTATCTGTCAAAGCTACATTTTAAAAAATATAACACAAGTGAAATAACTTCCAATGTACAAAACATTCCAATTTATTGAATAGAGAAGAAAAAGTTAATCGGATAAGTTAGAATAATGAAAAAGAAATAACATAAGTAGATATCCATCTGGATTTTGATCAACACGAGTTATTTTATTTTCTTTATACACAGAAAAAAGTAGATGAAAACATGTGGAAATGGGGCCAGTCCACGTGAAGTACATATGTTTGGGTCGAAATGTTGAATACATAAAAAATATAGAATATCGATTTTAAACAATGTTTTAAGAGATTCATTAGGCCGGATGGTGTACATGTAACCGTATTGTATTTTGGTTGGAACTGGACCTGAAACACTACAAAATGCGGTAAAAAGTGCTGTTTATGACGGTGCGGGTACCTCTCTCTCTAATTGCAACGGTAATAAAACAACACCTTATTTTATTTATTTATTTATTTTTTACTTTTTTGGAGTCATAATATGTATTTTTTTTTTACCAATTTATATCACCAAATAAATTTCAAGTGGCGAGAAATCATGAGGCGTGTTTTGAAGATTAATGAGTTGTAGAACAATTTAAAAACCCAAATGCAAAGTGGTCAAGTTGATAAAAAAATTTCTTCAAGAAGCGTATCTTTTGTATCGTGATGACACGGGAAAGACATTCAAGTTTAACGACCATTAGAAAATGTTATTTACTAGTCCAAAATGAAAGGAAATCGAAGCAACTGTCATACTTGGAGGAGAAGCAAGAAAATGAACAAAAACGGGCTTAAGTGGATATACAATTTCTTCTTATACACATGTCGGGTTAGATTTGAATAATGACAATGAACTCGAGCTAGAAGAAATTGTTTGACTGACACGTAGTGACAAAGCAAAAAGGAAGGAGAATGGATATTCTTTAAATGCATCGAATTTCAACCATGAAGTATAGGAAATGAGGAACATGACGTCGACATTTGATCAATACAATTTGAATTTTGCTGAACATTTGACAATTGAAAAAGAAAATTTTGCCAAAAAAGCGTGTGAGGAAAAAAAATGGAAGATATGTAATTTTTGATGCAAAGTGCTTTTCAGGACACATCATCAAACTTGTTTTGAGAATAACAGAGAAGATCACGAAAAATATATCTCCTAATCACGAAAAATATATCTCCTAGATTGTTATGTTTGTTTGTTTTTTTTAAAATTTTTTATTATGTAATTTTTAATTATATTCTCCAGGTTTTATTATTATTATTATTATTATTATTATTATTATTATATATTATTTTTAAGTAATGAAATATTTCTATTTTTTTATTAACTTTTGTGTTTATTAATCATTTTAATTAATTATATTTATTTTTAAATTATAATTTTTAAAATTAAATTAATTTTATTATGAAAAAATGAATGGAATTGAAAGTGAACATTTCCTGAGTTTTGAAGAGTGAAATGTGAAGGGAAAATGAGGTGGTGCAGATGTGGCACATAAAAAATGAAAAGGCGAAAGATGAGTACGCACTCGGGCTCATGACTTCCACGACATAACATATATGATGAACTGCATATCGTGTAAGCGATCACATTTTGTATGTAACCAACCTTTTAATATAGATACAACATTTCATTATATATTCAACCTCTTATTATATATACAACCTCTTGTTGTATATGATCAACCATAAGATAGGCAAGTGTCTCTTAATGCTACTTAACCCAAGAGAATTACCTCATTTGCTACTCATGTGCTCGGCTAATCAAATGATCTAAGTGATGGATTATGAGCATAACATCATTCCTATGGTGTTCATGCAACCCTCATTGCTTTGATCTAGGTTTTTCTAATTAAACATACAACATTGAATACCAAAGCAATAAACCCTAGATCTAACATTCAATAATCAATATTATCATAATATAGGGTTTGGATCTTACCTTTGATTGTTATATGGCAATAGCAATCTATTCCTTCTTGTAAGTGGCTTCTGAAAGCTTAGTGTCACAAGTGTCACACCTCTAATAGCTCACAAAACACCAAGAGCAAGAGGATGACTTAGGAGAGGAGAAGAAAGGCATCAAAAACGTCCAAGAGACTCCAAGGAATGTTTAGCCACGTTTTTGGGTGCCCTAGGGGTCTTTATATAGTGAGGCTATTAGGGTTTTGAACTAGGAAACCCTAATCTGACTGCTTAGGCGCTAAATAGCCCATGGACTTCCTTGTGACATCCCCAAAATCACGACCAGAAAAGACCGGTTTCATTTATGTTTTTAAAACAATTTCAGAGTAAATCCTTTTGATTAAAAAGAGTTGCGGAATTTGTTCCCAAAACAAAATATGATAAAATAATATTTATCAAAGCATTTCATCAAGAGATGCATTTTCATTATATAATCAAAACTCGGGATGTCATGTTCCGATACAGACCATAAAGCATAAACGATAACATTACAAGTCATTCAACAAATATATACATATACAGACTTGTAAACAAAACAACTCGATGATTCATCCATCTTATGCCCTTGCGCCACTTCCTGTAATACAAATAAAACTGAGTGGGTCAGGCTTGGGAGCCTGGTGAGCATATAGGGTTTTCAACCCACAATAACTAAATTATATTTAGTTTCACCAACCAACAATAACCCGATTACCCATTCTCGTTATCCTCACTTTACATCCCTAAACAACATCTATCTCAAGGGACCTAATCTAGGATTTTCATCGGGACGGACATTACTGCTAAGGGGTTTCCTCAACAATAGATATCCTAAAGGCAACCATGAGGGGGATAGAGTACACCGGTGAACACATCGTTCACAACACCTACATGTTATGAACCTGCTAGCGTTCCACTGGACTGTCTAGAAAGAGTCCGTGGTTGTTATCCAAACTCCGCTGAATAACTAGATCAACAACAACGACATTGAGGCCTCTCATCTATTTATTACACACCAACTATCTACCCATGTTCTACCCAACATATTAGTAGATAAAAATATATATCTTTATACATAGTTTAAAACCTGTATAGCATTTTTCATTCAATACATATTCCACATAACAGATGAGGCACACCCACATAACACATATTTCATAAAAAGTAAATTAGATCTATGAGATAGAAGAGAGTGAATATACATTCACACACATAACAACAAAATTATACACATAACACGTATTTCGTATAAAATACTTCATAATTATGCGTTAGAAGAAAGTAACTACACACTCACTTGATCAGAAGATGATCAGACAACACTACGACATGCAAAAGTAGTGTTTCTCCGTAGATCTAGAAGATCTTCACAAAAAATCGAACTCCTCACGGGCAGAGGTTCAGCTCGGGAATCGCACCTCTCGGGATCTCGGGAGCATAAAACTTCCTTCTTAACTTGGATATAAGATCCGGGGTGTCGGGATGGCTTGGTGGGTTTACACGCAGAGCTTCGGCACGAAAAAGAGAGGAACTGAGCAAATATGCCCGGAACCCTCGCATCCTATTTATAGAAGGCTGAAGCCTCGCAGTACGCTGGGCGTATAGCCGTAGGCGGGGCGTACGCATCCGAATTCGTCACTGCATGCGTCATCCGAAGAACTCGAGTACGAGGCGTGTCATGCTTCTCTGTACGTTGGGCGTACTTCGGATAAATCCGATGACTCCCCTTCGGATAATACCAGATTTATTAATTAAATTTAAATATTAATTATTTAATAAACTTCGGAAATTCATATCTTCTTTATACGAACTCCGTTTTCGATGTTCTTTATATCCCCGCATAGGTGAGACTACGCTCTACAACTTTCGTTTAGACTCCGTCGGCCAATTTTGACTTTTATTTTTATTATTTATTTTTAGTAGGCCCGGACAGGAAAACTTCGTTATAAATTCAAAACTTCTTCGTCTGGCGTCCGTTCTCGCCTAACTTTTCATCGTTTCACTACTAACAACGAGATCTTCGATTCTCGTTTAAATTGTTTCGGCTAAAAACTGTTCGATCTCAAATCCAGTATTCGGGCTGCATACCGCTAAGTCGAAACTTCAGAAAATCATAACTTCCTCATACGAAGTCATATTTGGGCAATCTATATATATATTCGGAAACCTCGTTTCGGCCATTACAACTTTATGTAAAGATATCGAGTTTATTTTACACTTAAATTTTGACGCTTATTTTTATTCTTAATTAATCAAATCACATAATTAAGCAATTAAGCACAAAACACATAATACTCAAATAATACACTCCTATTATTTCAAAACGGGTTACAAAGGTTAACGTAGACTATTATATCAACATTAATGACAAGCCCAGAAACACAGGCGTTACAATTCTCTCCACCTTAGAATGATTCCGTCCCCGGAATCACACATCAACAAACAAATGCGGATAGCAACCCATCATGTCACTCTCCGTCTCCCAGTTGAGATTCGGCCCATTCGTGTGTTTCCATCGGACAAACACTAACTCGACCATCTTGCGTCGCAACTTCTTAGTCTTTCGATCAACGATTGCCTCTGGTTCTTCAATCAACATTTTGTTCTCATCGATTCTCAACTCCGAAAGTGGAATCATGTCGGGAACTTCTCCCGTGAACTTCCTCAAATAACACACATGAAAAGTGTTATGAATTCCATTAAGTTCTTCTGGTAGTTCGAGCTTGTAAGCTTGGTTCCTAATTCTTTGTAGAACTTTAAACGGTCCAATAAACCTTGGACTTAATTTTCCCCTTTTACCAAATCTTATAAGTCCTTTCCACGGTGAGACTTTAAGCAAAACCGAATCTCCAACTTCAAAAGTCATCGGTCTTCGCTTGTTGTCAGCATAGCTCTTTTGACGATCCTGAGCTGCTAACATTCTTTCCCTAATTATTTTCAACTTTTCAGCAGTTTGATGGACTATCTCCGGTCCCATAAACTGCTTTTCCCCAACCTCAAGCCAACAAGACGGCGTACGACACTTCTGTCCATATAAAGCTTGATAAGGTGCCATCTTAATGCTCGAGTGGAAAATATTATTGTAGGAAAATTCTACCAAAGGTAAATGTTTATCCCAATTACCTTGGAATTCCAGGGTACATGCTCTCAGCATATCTTCAAGTGTTTGTATCGTTCGTTCGCTCTGACCATCAGTTTGTGGATGGTAAGTTGTACTTAAACATACCTTGGTACCCAATTCCTCTTGTAGACTTTTTCCAAAATCGCGAGGTGAAACGGCTGTCACGATCTGACACAATCGTTAACGGGACACCGTGAAGCCTCACAATTTCCTTCACGTAAGAATTCGCAAGCTTTTCCATAGACCATTTCTCCTTGGCTACTATGAAATGCGCACTCTTAGTGAATCGATCAATAACCACCCAAATCATGTCGTGACCACTTTTTGTTCTGGGCAGTTTAGTGACAAAATCCATAGCAATGTCTTCCCACTTACCCATAGGCACATGCAATGGTTCTAAACTCTCATACGGTTTCTGATGTTGTGTCTTGACTCTCGCACAAGTCACACACTCGGCCACATACTTTGCAACATCAAGCTTCATCGTCGGTCACCAGTAGTAGGGTTTCAGGTCCCTATACATTTTAGTGCTACTGGGATGAATCGAGTACATGGTCTTGTGAGCTTCTTCCATCAGAAGATCTCTGATTCCTCCTGTCTTAGGTATCCAAATCCGATCTTGGAACACCTTCAGCCCATGACTGTTTATACCGAACACCAACGTTTTGCCCAAACGTTCCTCCTTTCGGTCATTCTTCTCAGAAGCTTCCTCTTGAGCTTTCTTTATACTTTCCACAATTGTCGAGACAACTTCAATTCTCAAAGCTCTTGGCCTTTTCCTTTCAAGATTGACTTTCTAATTGAGAGCATCAGCAACAACATTAGCTTTACCGGGGTGGTAAAGTATCTCATCGTCGTAGTCCTTAAGTAATTCTAGCTAGCGTCGTTGCCTCATATTCAATTCTTTCTGATTAAAGAGATATTGGAGACTCTTATGATCAATGAAAAGTTTGCATTTCGTGCCATAGAGGTAATGCCTCCATATTTTCAGAGTGAAAACTACCGCTGCCAACTCCAAATCATGAGTCGGGTAGTTCTTTTCATGCTCTTTCAGTTGTCGAGACGGATATGTGATCACCTTATCCCTTTGGGTCAAAACACAACCCAATCCAACCCCAGATGCATCGCTATATACAACAAAGTCTTCAACTCCATCGGGTAGAGAAAGTATCTGTTCCTCACATAGCTTTTTCTTTAGCTTCTCGAACGCTTCTTTATGCTTATCACTCCAAGCATAAGCAACTCCTTTGTGGGTCAAAGCTGTTAATGGACTAGCGATCGAAGAAAAGCCTTGGATAAACCTTCGGTAATATCCGGCTAATCCTAAAAAGCTTCGGATCTCCGTGGGACTTTTTGGTTGTTCCCACTTCATTACAGCTTCAATCTTTGCTGGATCAACCATTATACCTTCTTGGTTGACCACGTGACCCAAGAATTGGACTTCTCGAATCCAAAAATCACACTTGGAGAACTTTGCATACAACTTCTCATTCTTCAATACTTCCAACACTTCTCGCATGTGTCTGCCATGCTCTTCTTGGCTCTTTGAATAAATCAGAATGTCGTCAACGAACACTATCACGGATTTATCAAGGAACAGATTACAAACCCTATTCATCAAATCCATGAATGCTGCTGGAGCATTGGTTAGTCCAAACGACATAACCAAAAACTCGTAGTGTCCATATCATGTTCTGAATGCAGTCTTCTCTATATCCTACTATCTTACTTTCAGCTGATGATATCCTGACCTCAGGTCGATCTTTGAAAAATAACTTGAACCTTCTAGTTGATCAAACAGGTCATCAATCCTCGGCAACGGGTATCTATTCTTTATTGTTGCTTTATTCAGCTCTCTATAATCTATGCACATCCTCATACTTCCATATTTCTTCTTTACGAATAAAACCGGAGCTCCCCAGGGTGATGAACTAGGTCTAATAAAACCTTTGTCCAATAACTCCTGAAGTTGCATCATTAGCTCCTTCATCTCCGTCGGTGCTAATCGATAAGGTGCTTTTGCTATTGGCGTCGTCCTTGGCAACAAGTCTATTCTAAAACTCCACTTGTCTATCAGGCGGTAATCCAGGAAGATCTTCGGGAAATACTTCCGGATAATCACACACGACAGGAATGCTCTGCATCACCTTTTTCTCCTTTTTAGCATCGATCATGAATGCTAGATACGACGTTCATCCTTTAGCCAAAAACTTTTTGGCTTTCATCAATGAAATGATTCCAGAATTTACTCTGCGTTTATCTCCATACACCATAAACGATTCTTTCCCAGGTGGGTTTACTTTGACTATTTTCTTCTTGCATAAAATTTCGGCGTCATTGGCGCTAAGCCAATCCATTCCCAAGACGATGTCGAAACCATTAAGTTCTATAGGCAATAATTCCTCGCGGAACTTATTCCCATTCAAGTCAATTAAGATGTTTTTCATATGATGACTAACAGGTACAAACTTGCCACTAGCAACTTCGACTAATAAAGCATTATCTAGTCTATCAACAGGCAAAGCTAGCTTTCTACCAAATTCATGCGATATAAAGGAGTAGTTGGCTCCAGAATCAAATAAAATTTGGGCAGACAATTTGTTTATGAGAAAGGTACCTGAAGCGACATCAACTTCATCTTTGGCAGCTTCTAGTGTCATCTGGAATGCTCTCGCCTTTGGCTTTGGCGGAATGTTGGGTCTAGCTGCCTCCTTCTTCTTTGGGCAGTCCCTCGACATGTGTCCCTCCTCACCACAACCCTAACAAACTTTCTTAGTGAGGGTACATTCATTGGCATAGTGCCCTAGCTTTCCACACTTGTAGCACGTAACCACTACCTCACATTTTCCATGATCCTTCTTCTTACATTTGTCGCACCATTTCGCTTCCCCTCCCCCTCCTCTGGAACTAGACTTCGAGAACTTGTTTTTCTTGTTGGACCCTGAAGTTTTATCGAACTTCCTCTTTTCACCAACATCTATTCTTTCCAGACCCTTTTCCTTCTGCTGGGCCTCCACATTCTTAGCTACACGAACAACTGTTTTCAGAGTAGTTGCCATCTTGACCGTCGGACCAAAGTCGGCAGGCAGTCCATTAGCAAACCTCTCAATCTTGGAGAGTTCCGTTGGCACTAGGTATGGAAATAACTTCATTTTCTCAGTGAATGTAGTAGTATAGTCATCTATGCTCATCCTCCCCTTCTTCAAGTTTTGGAACTCATTGTTCAGATCAATCAGATCTATCTATGAACAATACTGTACCCTTAACTGTTCCAAAAACTCCTCCCATGACATTTTCAGGGCTTCTCCTCATGGCATAGTATCTGCCAACAACTTCCACCAACTCAAGACTCCAGTCTTCAGTTGTATAACCGCAAAGACAGTCTTCTGTTTGTTGCTACAGTTGCAACTTTCAAATACCATCTCCATTTCGGAGATCCAATCCATAATCTCAACAGGCTTCGGGCATCCAGAAAGACTTGGCGGCTTGGCGCCCAAGAAGTTCTTGTACATTCGCCCATCCTTGTTGTTTCTCTTTTCCGGATCGTTCCTTCGTTCTCCTTGAGTCCTAACTTGACTCACCATGCGACTATTGTTCCTTTCCTCCGATTGCTCGGGAATCAATTCGGGTTCCTCAATAGATATGATAGGTTCATCCCTATTATCATGCAACATCTGTCGCATTTCATCGCTTTGTTTGGCTAACATAGCCCGAATCATGGCTTGCACCCCAACCATCGTTATTGGTTCTGGTATTGCTGCTACAACAGGTATTTGCTTAATCACTGGCGGTTGGTTCCTGTTTTCATCCGCGTTTCCAACGCCACTCCTTGTTCTCACCAATTTTTTATCTACACACCGAATAAGGTGAAATTAGATCCTCATTCACGATAGATATTCAAATCATCCTTGTTACTCCGAAACGTTTACATGCTAGTTCTAATAACGTAGACATACGCTTAAAATCCTACACACATAAGGTTTCTAGATCCGGTCGGCAATAGACCGTAGATCCGAACAATTAATATCATATATGGCAACATATAACATTTAGCACATAAAAGCATTTTAGGCAACTTTCCTAAAATAAACTAGTGCTCGTGTGTAAAATATAACAGACACACATCTCAAAATTTAACTTAGCATTCTAAGTTTAAGTCTAGAAATCCTACAAATTCCTAGTTCGCTTAAACTAATGCTCTGATACCAACTGTGACATCCCCAAAATCACGGCTAGAAAAGACCGGTTTCATTTATGCTTTTAAAATAATTTCAGAGATGCATTTTCATTATATAATCAAAACTCGGGATGTCATGTTCCGATACAGACCATAAAGCATAAATGATAACATTACAACTCATTCAAAAAATATATACATATACAAACTTGTAAACAAAACAACTCGATGATTCATCCATCTTATTCCCTTGCGCCACTTCCTGTAATACAAATAAAACTGAGTGGGTCAGGCTTGGGAGCCTGGTGAGCATATAGGGTTTTCAACCCACAATAACTAAATTATATTTAGTTTCACCAACCAACAATAACCCGATTACCCATTCCCGTTATCCTCACTTTACGTCCCTAAAACAACATCTATCTCAAGGGACCTAATCTAGGATTTTCATCAGGACGGACATTACTGCTAAGGGGTTTCCTCAACAATAGATATCCTAAAGGCAACCATGAGGGGGATAGAGTACACCGGTGAACACATCGTTCACAACACCTACAGGTTATGAACCTGCTAGCGTTCCACTGGACTGTCTAGAAAGAGTCCGTGGTCGTTATCCAAACTCCGCTGAATAACTAGATCAACAACAACGACATTGAGGCCTCTCATCTATTTATTACACACCAACTATCTACCCATGTTCTACCCAACATATTAGTAGATAAAAATATATATCTTTATACATAGTTTAAAACCTGTATAGCATTTTTCATTCAATACATATTCCACATAACAGATGAGGCACACCCACATAACACATATTTCATAGAAAGTAAATTAGATCTACGAGATAGAAGAGAGTGAATATACATTCACACACATAACAACAAAATTATACACATAACACGTATTTCGTATAAAATACTTCATAATTATGCGTTAGAAGAAAGTAACTACACACTCACTTGATCAGAAGATGATCAGACAACACTACGACATGCAGAAGTAGTGTTTCTCCGTAGATCTAGAAGATCTTCACAAAAAAATCGAACTCCTCGCGGGCAGAGCTTCGGCTCGGGAATCGCACCTCTCGGGATCTCGGGAGCATAAAACTTCCTTCTTAAGTTGGATATAAGATCCGGGGTGTCGGGATGGCTTGGTGGGTTTACACGCAGAGCTTCAGCACGAAAAAGAGAGGAACTGAGCAAATATGCCCGGAACCCTCACATCCTATTTATAGGAGGCTGAAGCCTCGCAGTACGCTGGGTGTACAGTCGTAGGCGGGGCGTACGCGTCCGAATTCGTCACTGCATGCGTCATCCGAAGAACTCGAGTGCGAGGCGTGTCATGCTTTGCTGTACGCTGGGCATACGCCAGTACGCTGGGCGTACTTCGGATAAATCCGATGACTCCCCTTCGGATAATACCGGATTTATTAATTAAATTTAAATATTAATTATTTAATAAACTTCAGAAATTCATATCTTCTTCATACGAACTCCGTTTTCGACATTCTTTATATCCCCGTGTAGGTGAGACTACGCTCTACAACTTTCGTTTAGACCCCGTCGGCTAATTTTGACTTTTATTATTATTTGTTTTTAGTAGGCCCGGACAGGAAAACTTCGTTATAAATTGATAACTTCTTCGTCCGACGTCAGTTCTCGCCTAAATTTTCATCGTTTCGCTACTAACAACGAGATATTCGATTCCCGTTTAGATTGTTTCGGCTAAAAACTGCTCGATCTCAAATCCAGTATTCGGGCTGCATACCGCTAAGTCGAAACTTCAGAAAATCATAACTTCCTCATACGAAGTCATATTTGGGCGATCTATATATATATTCGGAAACCTCGTTTCGGCCATTACAACTTTATGTAAAGATATCGAGTTTATTTTACACTTAAATTTTGACGCTTATTTTTATTCTTAATTAATCAAATCACATAATTAAGCAATTAAGCACAAAACACATAATACTCAAATAATACACTCCTATTATTTCAAAACGGGTTACAAAGGTTAACGTAGACTATTATATCAACATTAATGACAAGCCCAGAAACACAGGCGTTACAATTCTCTCCACCTTAGAATGATTCCGTCCCCGGAATCACACATCAACAAACAAATGCGGATAGCAACCCATCATGTCACTCTCCGTCTCCCAGGTGAGATTCGGCCCATTCGTGTGTTTCCATCGGACAAGCACTAACTCGACCATCTTGCGTCGCAACTTCTTAGTCTTTCGGTCAACGATTGCCTCTGGTTCTTCAATCAACATTTTGTTCTCATCGATTCTCAACTCCGAAAGTGGAATCATGTCGGGAACTTCTCCCGTGAACTTCCTCAAATAACACACATGAAAAGTGTTATGAATTCCATTAAGTTCTTCTGGTAGTTCGAGCTTGTAAGCTTGGTTCCTAATTCTTTGTAGAACTTTAAACGGTCCAATAAACCTTGGACTTAATTTTCCCCTTTTACCAAATCTTATAAGTCCCTTCCACGGCGAGACTTTAAGCAAAACCGAATCTCCAACTTCAAAAGTCATCGGTCTTCGCTTGTTGTCAGCATAGCTCTTTTGACGATCCTGAGCTGCTAACATTCTTTCCCTAATTATTTTCAACTTTTCAGCAGTTTGATGGACTATCTCCGGTCCCATAAACTGCTTTTCCCCAACCTCAAGCCAACAAGACGGCGTACGACACTTCTGTCCATATAAAGCTTGATAAGGTGCCATCTTAATGCTCGAGTGGAAAATATTATTGTAGGAAAATTCTACCAAAGGTAAATGTTTATCCCAATTACCTTGGAATTCCAGGGTACATGCTCTCAGCATATCTTCAAGTGTTTGTATCGTTCGTTCGCTCTGACCATCAGTTTGTGGATGGTAAGTTGTACTTAAACATACCTTGGTACCCAATTCCTCTTGTAGACTTTTTCCAAAATCGCGAGGTGAAACGGCTGTCACGATCTGACACAATCGTTAACGGGACACCGTGAAGCCTCACAATTTCCTTCACGTAAGAATTCGCAAGCTTTTCCATAGACCATTTCTCCTTGGCTACTATGAAATGCGCACTCTTAGTGAATCGATCAATAACCACCCAAATCATGTCGTGACCACTTTTTGTTCTGGGCAGTTTAGTGACAAAATCCATAGCAATGTCTTCCCACTTACCCATAGACACATGCAATGGTTCTAAACTCTCATACGGTTTCTGATGTTGTGTCTTGACTCTCGCACAAGTCACACACTCGGCCACATACTTTGCAACATCAAGCTTCATCGTCGGCCACCAGTAGTAGGGTTTCAGGTCCCTATACATTTTAGTGCTACTGGGATGAATCGAGTACATGGTCTTGTGAGCTTCTTCCATCAGAAGATCTCTGATTCCTCCTGTCTTAGGTATCCAAATCCGATCTTGGAACACCTTCAGCCCATGACTGTTTATACCGAACACCAACGTTTTGCCCAAACGTTCCTCCTTTCGGTCATTCTTCTCAGAAGCTTCCTCTTGAGCTTTCTTTATACTTTCCACAATTGTCGAGACAACTTCAATTCTCAAAGCTCTTGGCCTTTTCCTTTCAAGATTGACTTTCTGATTGAGAGCATCAGCAACAACATTAGCTTTACCGGGGTGGTAAAGTATCTCATCGTCGTAGTCCTTAAGTAATTCTAGCTAGCGTCGTTGCCTCATATTCAATTCTTTCTGACTAAAGAGATATTGGAGACTCTTATGATCAGTGAAAAGTCTGCATTTCGTGCCATAGAGGTAATGTTTCCATATTTTCAGAGCGAAAACTACCGCTGCCAACTCCAAATCAGGAATCGGGTAGTTCTTTTCATGCTCTTTCAATTGTCGAGACGCATATGCGATCACCTTATCCCTTTGGGTCAAAACACAACCCAATCCAACCCCAGACGCATCGCTATATACAGCAAAGTCTTCAACTCCATCGGGTAGAGAAAGTATCGGTGCCTCACATAGCTTTTTCTTTAGCTTCTCGAACGCTTCTTTATGCTTATCAATCCAAGCATAAGCAGCTCCTTTGTGCCTCACAAGTGTTACATACCTCCTTAGAGGCCTTGGACGAATTCTCATGGGTTTTCCCATTGATTTTGTCTAGTCCATCCTCTATGGAGTCCATTAGCCCAATATCCAACTATCACACAATTGACAGTTCTAGCCCCTGTTATTCAATTAATGTCTTTTAGTTACAAAATTAATTCTTATTAATTATTGACTTAGACACTAATCCAACAGTCTCCTACTTGGATAAGTCTAACAACTATTCTGCGTATGACTTCAAACCTGATCAACAATCGTAGCTTTCAAAAGCCGATGTCAACTCTGATCTTATCAGAAGCTTTTCCTTTAGACAAGGGACCATATATTCCTCCATTCTAGATATCGTATGAACAGGGACATGTATTTTAATCATACTCTCTATTCATATATTGTTTCCCGACTTCCAATTTATGACGACTGACAACAGACTACAATTAAACACATCAACTTAGTCCTGTCTTGGCCAAGCGCTTAGGTGTTAGAACTAAATCATCAAGGGGCCCACATATATCGCTTTTATCCCACTTTAGGTAAAAGGAACGGATAAACATGGACTAAATTCTCGCTTGTACCTACTCATCAAATCACACACAACAATATGTTTTATAACACCAAGTTACTGATTCGTTTACATATTATCAATGTGCAACCAAATTGCAGAATGCAACTCACACATCTCAGTTTCAAGAATATAAGATATTATCGTCTCACCAATCACTCGTGATAAAATCCATGAAGCGATCCAAGTGAGCGTGGGTTTAATCCAATACTCTAATCTTATAGGATCACTCATGAACCCTGCAACAAACTTTTGATATGTCTAAAACACTTTAGACAATATACAATCAGATTCATGACAACCTTCTTTCATACCTACTTCCAAAGTATGAGTGGCTGTGGAACGTTCGAATAATCTTATTATTTAGGAAGTCAAAACATGCAAAGTGAAACACAAGAATAATACTAATACTATATGGCCTCAAACCTTTAAGTATAAATAAAACACTTTTATTTAATCACCATATTGATTACTCATCATTTGTCGTTTCCGGTAATCAACTTCTTACTTAAATTATAACAACAGTTGTCCCATGCTCCAAGCATGCACACTATGTTTACCTATGGTCCTTACTTTGTGAAATAGATCAATTGACCACATTTCCAATGATGCTCATTTCACAATTCCTAATCATTAGTGTAAGAATACAAAATTCTTGCCACTACTAGAATATGTGTTGAGAGAAAAACTTGAGACACACTTGAACAAACGTTAGAACAAGTATAGTTGCGGAATAATTAATCTCAAAGGATCTAAAAGCTCAACAATAATAAGTTAACGAGTTAGATAGTTAGATAGTTAGTTGCGGAAATGTAAGGAAATATAAATGAAAGCAGGTGATATATCAAGTAAACACACAAGTTGATTCATAACATGGAAAGCATTCAAACCAAGTTAGTGAGTGAAATCAAGCTTAGTGATAAAGTCATGAATGACTTGCTTCGAAGAGAAGTAGTTATTAGTTATGTTCGAGAGAACTTGAGGAGTAAGAAGAGATATGAGATGCGTAGTAGATAAGTGTAATAGATAGACTTGAAGATTGTTCAGATCGATATGAAAGATAGAGATATTTAATTGTGAAAGAATGAGCTCTATATATAGAGACTCAAGAATTACATTTGATCATCTCTCTAAGAGTAGCCATGCAAGGCATACTGGACAATAGAGATTATTACATAAAAGATAGACAACATTAAACTAAGTAAAGTAAGTAAGATTGCGGTTGTATAGATGACTTCGGATGAGGCTGCTGATGAGAGCTTGGCTGCGGATTCTTGAGGGCTGCGGTAGACTAAGTTAAGAGGTTCACTTCAAGATTCAAAAATTTCCCCCTAAGTGACCACTTTAACTTTTCTTCACCTATCAAGTTTAAGGAACTTGATCAGAATCCACCAAAACTTCCTGATATTTTCCAACCAGGTGATTCTTCTTGAAATCTCGAACTTGACTTTGGCAGTCGTGTGTTTTGATCTTTCTACTGCGGTTCGACGGGTTTCAAGTTGCTTCTTTGTAAGTCGGTTCATGGAGGTCATAAGAATGAAGTATTTGACTTGATCGACCTTCCTTTTGAAGATGACTCCAAGTTCAGGGAAGTTTGTTGCACCTAGGGATCTTTCTTGATAACCTTTGGTAGGCATTGGTGTAGGATCTAGTGGTGGTAGAATGAACTTCTTGGCAATTGTTGGGTAGATGTCCGCATCAATCTTTGCGAAGTCGTAGACAGTTTCCTTCAGAAAAGTGCTTGCCTTTTCAAGTGCTATCTTCATTTTTGGATACTTTTCACACTTGTTTTGGAACACCTTTGCTATTAGAAAGACTTCTTCTGGGTTCATACATGGGAAGTCAGCTTGGGTGCGGACATGGTCCTGATCCCTTCTGGTAAGTGTGTATTGAATGAAGTCAGCCTTCATGAATTTCTGGGGCTTAAAGTTCTTGACTACAGATGGTCTATCGTTAGACCAGATTTTTTCTATGGAAGAGGCATGTTTGGCATATAAATTGTTGAGTCTCTCAAATTCCATATGTAGTCTTCTCTGATCCGGTAGGCTACGGTCAAACTGCTCAAATACTGTGAAGTATTTGACATTTGGGGAGATTGGAACATCCCAGTAGCCATCAGAGGGGGGTTCAGCATAGGTAAGATAAGGTTTGTAGTCATCATCCAGCAGTCTACGGTGGGGGGATTGATCTAAGAGTTTATCAAGGATTCATCCATGACAGTATCGAAACCGCATTCTTTCCATATAAGTTCAGCAAACTTAGCTGCTTTCTAGTTAACTTTCTTTAGTTTTGTGACAGGAGAGTCATTTGAGCTTGTGGATGACATGCCTGAAGCTAGACTCTTGAAGTGAGGGGGAGTCTCAGGTCGTTTAGGAGAGGGAACGGTTTTTTGTTGCGGTGGAGGTGACTGATTGCTTGGACTCTTGTGAGGAGATGGTTGCGGTGACGGTTGCGGTCAAGGAATTCTCTGAGAAGCACTGTTGGATTGATGTTCTTCTTCATGAAGTTCTTCATCACGATGGTCTTCTTCACTTCCCCCTCTTGAGGAGTTCAGTTCCGGAGCCTCCTCAAGCCATTGTTTGAGATCATCGACCTTGGCACACACCTCTTGAAAGTGAGCTTTGAGAACATCAGCCAGTTGCTAATTGTCTGGGATGGTGGTGTTGAAGAGTAGCCAATGAATCTCCTTTGTCAGTTAAAGAATTTCAGGACCATGGAAATTTGATGATAGGGATCGTTGAAGTCTGTTGATGGTTGCATGAAGGACTGAGATAGTGGACTCATAAGTAGTCTGGGTCTCAGCTATCAGTTTCTGTGAAAGAGTGGATTGGTCCGCAAGGGCTGTTTGCAGATTTTCTTTGATTGTGGATACCTCAGAAATGAGGCGCTCCGCAACAGCCATGAATTCCTTATGATATGCTTGGCGAGTGTTTTCGAGGGACCGAATCCCCATTTCCACTTTGAGAGAATTTCTCTCAGCAGCTAGACGTTCCCTAGTCTCCAATCTTTTAATCCTTTCGATCAAGGACCGCGGTACTGGATGGTCTTCTGATTGCGGTTGATTGGACTTGACCGCGGAAAGAATTTGATCTACTTTGGATTGTAGACCTAATAATTCTTTTCTTGAAACGGACATCTTCTACTTTTTCTTTTTCTCCTTGGGCTTAGAGGTAGGGTGTTGAGAACCACTCGATTCCTCTTCCTTATCAAACATCATTAGGTCATCATCCGAAGGACTAGGCTGATTAACCTCATTCAGATCAATGTCATCAAATCCAAAGGTGGGAGTAGAGTTGACTTCTATTGCAGTGCCTCCATCTTGAGAATCTTTCGTCGTGGGAGTTGGAGGGGGCTTTGAGGGAGTTTGATCAGCAGTTGCATCTTGAACTTTGCAGATAGTAGATACAATATTGGCATTATTGATTGCGTCTGCCCAATACTTCACTACAGACTGAATTTCTTGTTGTTTCTGTTGAAGCTGCATTGTTTGACGTGCATTTCTTGCTTGGAATGCCCTGCGGTATCGCACCAATGTGTCCTTTGGGTTCACGGATCCTTGCACATTGGTGCTCACCATGCCTAAACCACCTATAACAGATGTAAGCAGAGTAGGATTTCTTGAGCTTGCTCAGTCTCCTTGACCTAGGGTCAAGTCTGGCCTCAGCTCAGTTCTGGAAAAGGCTGAAGAGTCGCCTTGCGGTTGGGATGGTGTTTGAAGTGTTTGGGTGACAGACAAAAGTATGGATTTCAACTCCTCAGGGGAAAAGAAATGTAGACGGGAAGCCCTGGAGACCTTAGGGAGGGAGCCAGTTCCATCCTCTTGGGGTTGACCTCGGGGTGAGTCTCCACGTTGCGGTGAAACAGACGCACTATTTGCATCTGCGTGGTACTGGATGGTTGATTCGAATGGGTGTGCGGCCACCCCAAGGACTACCAGAGCCTTTTGAGAGGCTGCGGTATCAGTCCGGTCACGCATTTGGCCTGTGGGATTGGTTTTTCTATTCTTGAGGACTGAGATGGGTTGATCGTCCTCATCAAAATCACTACTAGAGGGAGAGGGAGACTGATGTTTGTTTGGATCGACATTTGTGGGCATAGTTGGGGTGATTTTCCTTTTCTTTGAAGGATTAGCTAGTTTGGGAGCATCCTTTTTCTTTGGAGTTCCTTGTTTCTTGGTGTGGCGGGGGCCTTGATGAGCTGAGGTTAACTATTTGCGTCTTTATGATAGGGACAGGTTGGAAATAGTGGTGGAAGATGGGATTGCGGTACTACCAGGGGCAATGATTGCGGATGGGGTTTGTAGAGGCGGGGTAGGAAGGTATGGGGCAATACCTTCCGTAGCCTCAATATGGTCTGAGACATCAGTAGTTTCAAGACCAAGAGTAGAAAGAATGTGGACTGATAGTCTTCTAATAGGTCCAAAAACAGATTGATCAGATGAGGGATTATACCTTTTAAGATCTTTGGTGACAAAGAGATTGATGTCGTTGCCCATGCAAAGTCCTGCATCCTCATGGAGATCTGAGATGCACAGAGACCAGAATCTGGCAAATTTGAGTTCGGTAGGGTTCTCTCTTGGACTTCCTTTTGGGAATGTATTGCAAGAAGTCGTCCCATAGAATCTGACCGTAGTTGACATCATTGCCAGTAAAAATGCTCCACACCAATTCCAGGAGCTTGAGTCCCATATTATATGTGCCTTCGGTTCTGCTGTACAGGCTGCGAATAACAATGTGGCGAACAAATTGCCATACCGCAGGCAGCTGATTTTTCTTGAATTCTCCTATGCCTTTGATCTTCTTTTGATAATCCATCTGGTAAAGTGAAGTAAGGATGTCTGCCATGCTTGGAGTGAAAAACTTGATTGAAGGATGAACAAGGAGGTTAATGGTAGTGAGGAACTTTTCTTTAGTCAGAATGACCAAAGAATCGTTTACAAGATTCAGATGCACTTCTTAAAGATTCTCGAGGGGTCCATATGTTGAGAAGGCACATTCGAAAAGGGTTGAAAGTGGAACCACATCTGTGAATGAATCAAAGGGTCCAAACAGTGGGTGATTGTACAGAAACTTGATCATCAACTTTGTTGGAGCATTGTAGAAGGAATACTCTTTGAACACGGCCCTGAAATTGCTTGATGTAATCGTTGACGTTGGGTGTCTTGAAGCAGAGTCTGAACCAGTAGGGTTTACTGATCCAGATGCCTTTGAGTGTTTCTTGGAGATGCCTGATTTCACCATTGTAAGAGGTTGAAGAAGCTTTGCAAGAGAAAACAGGGTGCAAGAAAAAACGTTCGATGTTCTGAAAGCGTAAACTTTTCTTGGGGAAGAAGAAGAGGGTTTTATAGTGGCTAATATGGAGCGGGAAAATTTTTTACCCTAAGTGAAATTTGGGTAAAACATTTGGGTGTTTTTCTTGGATTAAGAGAGATAATCTCAGCCACAGATTAAGAAAAAAAGGGTTTAATCTATATTTTTGAGATTTACCAAAAAAGGTTGGCATTTAATGAAATGTCAGGCTTCAACACCATGTCTGAAGAACATGTGGTGAGGGTGGGATTAATCCATTAGGTAAAGGAGAAGTTGTAACGGATTAGACGTTTTGGGGTAATTGGAAGAGACAGATTAAAAGGATTTGATTTTGGGAAATCGCTCTTTTTGTCATCATACCTAAAATAGGTCTGACACGAGGTTTATTCAAAAAGAATGGGACAGTTACACAAAGAATGTTTTTTTTAATGTTTTCTCTATTTAATGAAGTAAATAGCACACCATGATTTTTTGAAAAAAAAATGTAACAGTTTGAAAAACAATTAAAGTGATTACGGATTGAAACTTCATTGCGGATGGATCATTTGCTATCGGATGAAGGACTGTGGTAGAAGAACTGAGGAGAAGACTTGAACAAAGATTAGTAATAACAAACAATAAGGACCATTGAAGTATAAGTATGATATATGGTTGTGGTACATAGAATATATCATAGATAACTTCAACTAGGACCGCAACGATGAACAAGGATGGTCTGTGGTACCTATCAATTCAAAAAGAATTGTGGGTCCAGATTCATCATTCCTAACATTTGTAAGAAACCGTTGAGTTTTGTAGAGTCAAGTGCCTTTGTGAATACATCAACAATCTCTTCATGAGTATGGACAAAAACTAGTTCAAAGTTACCTTTCAGGATGTGGTCTTTGATGAAGTGATACTGTAGTTCAATATACTTGGTCTTGGAGTGTTGAATAGGATTGTGAGAAATCGCTATAGCACTTTCAGAGTCACAATAGATTGGTATCCACAACATTCTGTATTCGTAGTCCAATAGTTGTGTTTTCATCCATAAGACTTGTGAACAACAGCTGGCTGCGGCCACATATTCAGCTTCTGCAGTAGACAATGATACACAATTTTGTTTCTTTGATGACTAGCTGACGAGTCTTCCACCCAAAAATTGACATCCACCTAAGGTGCTTTTATGATCCAGTTTACATCCGACATGATCCGCATCTATGAATGCTTGAAGGCTGAAATCGTTCCCTGTGGTGTACCATAATCCAAGAGTCTTGCTACCCTTTCAGTATCGTAGAATCTGCTTGGCTGCAGTCATGTGTGCCATTTTCAGGTCAGCCTGTACCTTGCACATACACCTGTTGCAAAGACGATATTTGGTCGGCTTGAAGTGAGGTACATCAATGAGCCAATAATACCTCTATAAGTCTTGTGATCAGCTGATTCGCCTGAGGGATCAGCAAATATCTTATATCTGAAGGCCATGGGGACCTTAGCCGAAGAACAGTTGTCCATTGAATATTTATTTAACAGTTTAGAGGTGTATTTCTCTTGATGAATGAATATCCCTTGAGGGAATTGTTTCACTTGAAGTCTTAGAAAGAAGTTAATCTCTCTATTCATGCTCATTTGGAACTTGTTGGTCATGAGCTTAGCTAATTCATTCACCATCTTTTGATCAGTTGAGCCGAAGATGATATCATCCAAATATATTTTTACAAGCATTAGATGATAACCATTTGCTTTTCTAAATAAAGTGGGATCAATCACTCCTCTTTTGTATCCATACGAGACAAGAAATTCAGAGAGAGTCTCGTACCATGCTCTTGGGGCTTGTTTTAGACCGTAGATTGTTTTTTCTAGCTTGTAGAAGTGGTCTAGAAATTCAGGACTTTCGAAGCCCGGAGGTTGCTGAAGATAAACTTCCTCTTTTAATTCACCATTGAGAAAATCACTTTTCACATCCATTTGATGAACCTTGATGTTCTTGTGAGCTGCGTATGCTAAAAAGATCCGGATGGCTTCCATTCGTGCTACCGGAGCATACGTTTCATCATAGTCAATACCTTCAAGTTGACTATATCCATTTGCAACTAGTCTTGCCTTATTTCTGACAACCGCACCAGATTCATCCAACTTATTCTTGTACACCCATCTAGTACCAACAATGGTGTGGCCTTGCGGCTTCGGAACAAGCTGTCATACTTTGTTTCTTCTGAATTCTTCTAGATCTTCTTGCATAGCGAAAATCCAGTCTGGTTCTAGTAATGCTTCTTTGATCGTTCGGGGCTCGACCGAGGACATAAATGTTGCATAGTTACAGTGATCGGATAAGTCCTTGGACGATCGAGTCTGGATTCCTGCGGATGGGTTGCCGATGATTTGACCTGGTGGATGGTCTTTCGTCCAGACATATAGACGGGGTTACAGATGATTAGCAGCTGCGGTGGAGGGAATGTCTTCAATATCAAAAGACTCTACAGTTAGAGAGGGCAGTTCCCCCTGGACTTGAGAACATCCTGCTGAAGGTTCCCCCTGGAGTGCGGACGGGAGATCCCCTAGAACCTGCAAAGGTTCCCCTTGGATTGCGGATAGGATAGTGATAATCCTTGAATCTTTTCTTGTGCCAATGTTTTCTATGTTTTCATCATCCAAATCTGAAGAAACGTTTGATGGTTGAAACTCTCTGCGGATTGGAGCGGCATCTTCTAGTATTGGAACCTCGATGGTTGTTGTTTGGTCTGGAGTTGAATTTTCCCCCTCAACCGGTAAGGTGGAAGTATTTAGTGATACTTCATCGGAAAATGTTGGACCAGATACATCAACATACTGCTGCTGAGCTTCTAGGGACACAAGAACTTCGGATAACTTGGCTGTATCTACCGGATCGAAGAGATCGTGATAGTTTACTTCAACTAGATTTAATGGACCTGAAGATCCAGGAATATCACTTTCTAGAATTGTTGTGGTTTCTCTTGATGGAGAGGTGTAGCGGATGTGATAGTCATCAAATTTCACATTGAAGCTTTCAATTATCAACCTTGTGCGTCTAATGAGAACTCGATAAGCAACCTTGTTAATGGAGTAGCCAAGGAAGGTGCCTTCATCAGACTTTGGTGTGAATTTGTTGAGATGGTCTATGTTGTTGATTACAAAGCATCTACACCCAAATATATGAAAGAATCAAACATTTGGCTTGCGGTTGTTAAGACCCTCATACGGTGTTTTGTTGAGACGTTTGCACACAATGCTTCGGTTTTGTACAAAACTGGCTGTGGCCACTGCTTCAGCCCAGAAGTAGAGAGGAAGGTGTGCAAAGTTGAGCATAGATCTTGCAGCTTCTACTAGAGTGCGGTTCCTTCGCTCTACTACCCCATTTTGCTGCGGTGTGTGAGGAGCTGAGAAGTTGTGAGTAATGCCTTTGGAAACCAATAAATTATTTAGAAGATGGTTAGTAAACTCGGTTCCGTTATCACTTTGGATACGTCTAACTGGTAGCTTGATCTGAAGTTCAATTTCCTTGATGAAGTTGATCAAGACCTGCGGTGTTTCTGACTTGAGTCGAAGAAAGAAGACCCATGTGAAACGTGTGAAGTCATCCACTATGACCAGTATGTATTTTTTGTGATGAAGACTGGCTACGGTAGATGGACCGAAAAGATCAATATGTAAGAGTTCCAATGGTTCAGAAATTGAGGAGTCAATCACCGTAGGGTGACTTGCCTTGAATTGTTTTCCATATTTACATGCAGGACAGAGAGTATCATTGCTGAACTTGAGGATTGGAAGACCTTTGAGTAGTTCTCCGGTGACCAAATTGTTGATGTATCTGAAGTTGAGATGAGCGAGTTTGCGGTGCCATAGCCAGCTGACTTCAGATACTGCTTTGGATAGGAAGCATAACTGCGGTTTGCCTATGATCAGAGATACATCCAGAGGGTACATAGTACGTTCGGATTTGGACTTGATCAGACAAGTGCTCCTATCGCTTGTCATTAGATAGCAAAATTGGTCATCAAATTCAATATGATGGCCTGCTTTACATAGTTGACCAACACTGATGAGATTGTGTTTAAGGCCTTCTACATAAGGAACCTTTTGAATAGAGAAGTTTCCCATAGTAAGAACACCATAACCTCGGATGATTCCATTCGCATTGTTCCCGAATGTGACATTTCCACCGTTGCAAATTGGCCTGAAATCTCGAAGGTATTCTAACCTTCCTGTCATGTGCAAGGAGCAGACACTATCGATTAACCATTCTTCTTCTTGTTCCTCCTTGCACAAGGCCTGAAAATTACACGGTTAGTTTAGGCATCCAAACTAGTTTGGAGCCTAGGACAAAAGATGAGTTTCTGAATGATGCATGAATTGAGGTTGTAGGGACTGGTTTCGTGTCAATTTTTAATCCTAGTCCTGGGTGTTTGTGAGTTTTTGGAGTATTGTGTTTTTTTTTGAAAAGTTACGAGGTTTTTGACAATGATCAGTTTTTACATGAGATAACCTATTCTGACACCTACATTGACATTGACAAGCTGAAATTTTGTCTTTTGTTTTGACACTTTCTTTGGTCAGCGGTCGGAAAGATAAGGTAGACTTGTGACTGGTCCAAGGTTTGTAAGATATGACATTTGTGCTGTTGGAATTTGAAAATTTCTTTTTGAAAAAGATCTAGCACGTGTAAAGTTTTTGGACCTTTTTAAGGGTTTTGGTAAAATCCCCTTCCTCTTATTGAAATTTTGATGTGATTTTAAAAGTGTTGTAGTGGGTAAGATACCCTTCTATTTTGGATCATCTGAGGAATAGATTTGAAAACCATTGCTTCGAAAAGACATTTCTTTCTTTAGGGTTGTGTCAGATGAGTTAGGAATGGATGTTGAAACTGCACATTCCTTTTTGCATGTTTTCTTGATGGGAGAGTTTTTTGAAAAATAGTGAGCAAAAATGAACTTTTCTGGACTCTTTGATTTTGGAAATCTAATATGTCTTTTATTTTTAGAAAACGTTTGTCGATTTGTACCTCGAGATCGAATATCCTCTTTGAAAGCCTTTTTTGCTAAAGTTTTTGGAGAACCACAGTCATTAGTGTTGAACTGCGGTTTCCTAGAAACCTTTGAAAAGTTTTGATAACGAGGGCTTGACTCATCAGAACTTGAAGATTCAGGGTTTTGAGAGCATTGACCTACTTCAATGTTTTCTATGGGTAGTTCATGGTGAATTGGTTAAAGAGTCACAGAACTTTTAATCGTGGACTGTGGTAAGGAAGACTTAGCCACCGTAGTGTAAGTCTGAGTCGTGACTTTAGTGGGAATTTTTTGAGGATCATGATTGTAGTGAGAGGCACTGCGGTCTGAGGAAAAAGGTGGAAAGTCCTGTGATACTTTAGGACTTTCTATGACAATTTCTTCATCAACAAGTGATGAGGACTGAGAATTTGAGTTGATCGTGCCACATATAGGAGTTTGATCACTTGTGTGACCCGAAACCTCAGGCACAATTTCCTCAATGACACAATTATTACTTAGGTTATGAAGTCTACCGAAGTTGGTTCTGATATCTTCGGGAAAAGTCTTGTCATTGACTGGGAAATAAAATTCTCGGTCCGGAGGGACATACAGTCGATCTTTGTTAAACCGGGGTGGGGAATCCCTTGCGGTAGGATATCCAGTGGACCAACCCCAATTGTATGTATTGTCCACAGTTCCATTATTAACCAAATTTTCCATAACTTCACTTTCATTGAACAAATTTTCTATTAATAGATTTAAGCATACAATCTCACTCTGAGCTAAACCTTTTTGGTTCAAAGCTATCTCTAGTTGTGTTTCACTCAACATTCTTGCATCTTTTTCTAAATCTAAATCTCTTTCTCACATGGCCATTTTGAGTTTTTTGTTGTCCAGTCATCCTCTCACATGAAACATCTCTTGGGATGCTATGTTCTTCTCATCTAAGGCTTTGTTGTAGTCTGTAAGGACGGCAACACATGTTTCATTAAGATTGTCTATGAAAGGTTGACAGTCATGCATGTTATAGTTTATAGTTTGGATCATGAGTTTTACCTGTTCGATGATGCTTAGAGTTCCATCCTTTGCCATGTAGCAGTAGTTCCTTTCCATCTTTATAAACCCATCATCATCAGAAGTTGCTAGCATGCAGATCTTGCCTTTTCCTTTGATATCGCTGATGGTTTCTTCTTCATCTCCGGATGACCAAACTTGATGGTCTCTTTTGACATAGGCCACATATGCCCTAGCCTTTTCCTTTTCCTCCAATTCTTGAGCCATTCTAAGGTAGAATGCTCTGCATTTCACCACATTAGCTTTACAATCCTTTGCAAAATGGTTCTCTTTATTGCACTTGTGACATATTACAACATCACTTTTGTCTTCTGAGAGGGTTCCGGAGTCCGAGGTTTGACTGGATTGCGGTGCCTCCTTTGGTTGAGTATTTTGAGATTGTGGTGGTGGGTGAGAACTTTTAGGATACTAAGAGTGATTGTGTTGTGGGTTGAAGTTACGGTTGAAAGGAGGCTTGTTGAAATGTTGATTCTTGCGAAAAGAGGGAGGTGGTAGCCGGTTGAACTGTTTACTAACTAGAGCAATATGTGACATCCCCAAAATCACGGCCAGAAAAGACCGGTTTGTTTATGCTTTGTTTAAAAATCAGAGTTACATTTTAAATGAAAGTGTTGCGGAATTTGTCCCAAAACAAAAATATGATAAAGATTTATCAAAAGCATTTCCATAGAAATGTATTTCATTAAAAGACTCGGGATGTCATGTTCGTACAGATCAAAAGCATAAACAGTACAATATAAGCCTTACTACATTATTTCATATCTACAGGCCTATATCCGTAATCCCTCATCCAAAACATCACACCTATGCTCATGCGCCACTACCTGTAATACATAAAACTGAGTGGGTCAGGCTTGGGAGCCTGGTGAGCACATAGGGTTTTCAACCCACAATAAATAAGTTTATTAATTTCATCGATCAACAATAACCCGATTACCCATTCCCGTTATCTTCACTTTACGTCGCTAAACACCTATCATAAGGGACCTAGCCTAAGGATCATCATTGGGACGGACACTACTGCTTGTACCAAACACTAACGTTCTTCCCAAACGTTAGTCCTCGACTGTTTGTACCAAACACTAACGTTCTTCCCAAACGTTCTTCCTTTCGGTTATTTTTCTCTAAAGCTTCTTCTTGAGCTTTCCTGATACTTTCCACAATCGTCGAGACGACTTCAATTCTTAGCGCTCTTGGCCTTTTCCTTTCCAGATTGACTTTCCGACTGAGAGCATCAGCAACAATATTTGCTTTACCTGGGTGGTAAAGTATCTCACAGTCGTAGTCCTTGAGAAGTTCTAGCCAGCGTCGTTGCCTCATGTTCAACTCCTTCTGATTAAAGAGATACTGGAGACTCTTATGATCAGTGAAGAGCTTGCACTTCGTGCCGTAGAGGTAATGCCTCCATATCTTTAAGGCAAAAACTACCGCTGCCAACTCCAGATCATGAGTGGGGTAGTTCTTTTCGTGCTCTTTCAATTGTCGAGATGCGTATGCTATCACCTTTTCTCTTTGGGTCAGAACACAACCCAACCCGAATCCAAAAGCGTCACTATAAACCGCGAAATCTTCGACTCCATCGGGTAGAGAAAGTATCGGTGCTTCACATAACTTCTTCTTTAGCTTCTCGAATGCCTCATCGTGTTTCTCACTCCACGTATATGTAGCTCCTTTATGAGTCAAAGCTGTTAATGGAGCAGCTATCGAAGAAAAGCCTTGGATAAATCGTCGATAATATCCGGCTAATCCTAGAAAGCTTCGAATCTCTGTGGGACTCTTTGGACGTTCCCACTTCATTACAGCCTCGATCTTTGCAGGGTCAACCATTATTCCCTCCTGGTTAACAACATGACCCAAGAATTGGACTTCCCGTATCCAAAAGTCGCATTTGGAGAACTTTGCAAAAAGCTTCTCCTTCTTCAACACTTCTAATACTTCCCGTAGATGCTTGCCATGCTCCTCTTGGCTTTTCGAGTAGATGAGAATGTCGTCGATGAACACTATCACAGATTTATCGAGGAATGGTTTACAAACCCTATTCATCAAATCCATGAATGTTGCGGGAGCATTGGTTAGCCCGAATGACATAACCAAGAACTCGTAGTGTCCATATCTCGTTCTGAATGCAGTCTTCTTAATATCCTACTTTCTCACCTTTAGCTGATGATATCCTGACCTAAGATCGATCTTTGAGAAGTAGCTCGAACCTTGCAGCTGATCGAATAGGTCATTAATCCTCGACAATGGATACTTGTTCTTCACCGTTGCCTTATTCAGCTCTCGGTAGTCTATACACATTCTCATACTTCTGTCCTTCTTCTTCACGAATAACACCGGAGCTCCCCAGGGTGATGAATTAGGTCGAATAAAACCGTTGTCCAACAGCTCCTGAAGTTGCGTCATGAGCTCCTTCATCTCCGTCGGTGCTAATCGGTAAGGTGCCTTTGCTATCGGTGTTGTTCCTGGTAACAAGTCTATACGAAACTCCACTTGCCTATCAGGTGGTAATCCGGGAAGATCTTCGGGAAAGACTTCCGGATAATCACACACAACCGGTATATTCTGCACCTCTTTCTTCTCCTTCTTGGCATCGATTACGAATGCCAAGTATGATGCACATCCTTTGGACAAACATTTCCTGGCTTTCATCAGGGAGATGATTCCAGAATTCACTCTGCGTTTGTCCCCATACACCATAAATGATTCTTTTCCGGGTGGGTTTACCTTTACTATCTTCTTTCGGCATTGAATCTCAGCATCATTGGCGCTAAGCCAATCCATACCCAAAACGATGTCGAAACCGTTTAACTCTATGGTTAATAGCTCTTCGTGGAATTCGTTTCCGTTTAGGTCAATGACGATGTTCCTAATACGATTACTAACAGGTACGAATTTGCCACCGGCAACTTCTACAATCAGGGCATTATCTAGTTTTTCTACAGGCAATGCTAATTTCCCACCAAATTTATGCAACACAAAGGAGTAGTTGGCTCCGGAATGAAATAGTATATTTGCAGGTAAACCATTTACAAGAAAGGTACCTGAAGCGACGTCTGCTGCCTCCTTTGCAGCCTCGAGCGTCATCTGGAAGGCTCTCGCCTTCGGCTTCGGTGGTATGTTGGGTCTTCCTGTCTCCTTCTTCTTCGGGCAGTCCTTCAAAATGTGCCCTTCTTCATTGCACCCATAACAGGCTTTCTGGTTGAGGGTGCATTCATTGGCGTAGTGCCCAGGCTTTCCGCACTTGTAACAAGTGACCCCTCCGTCACACTTCCCAGAGTGCTTCTTCTTGCACTTGTCACAGCACTTCGCTTCTGATCCTCCTCCCTCGAACCAGACTTCGAGAATCTACTCTGCTTGTTGGACTTCGAGGATCCATTGAACTTCCGTTTCTCACCAACCTCAGCCCCCTCCAGACCTCTTTCCTTTTTTTGGGTCTCCACGTTCTTAGCTGTTCGAACAACTGATTTCAGAGTGGTTGCCATCTTGACTGTTGGGCCAAAGTCAGCCGGCAGTCCGTATGCGAATTTCTCAATTTTGGAAAGTTCGGTTGGCACTAGGTATGGAAACAACTTCATCTTTTCCGTAAATGCAGCAGCATAGTCATCGATGCTCATTCTCCCCTTGTTCAAATTTTGGAACTCATTGTTCAGATCAATCAGGTCTATCTCTGAACAGTACTGCGCCTTCAGTTGTTCCAAGAACTCATCCCATGACATTTTCAGAGCTTCTCCCCGTGGCATTGTATCTGCCAATAGCTTCCACCAGCTCAAGACTCCAGTTTTCAATTGTCTCACAGCGAAAACAGTCTTCTGCTTCTCGCTGCAGTCGCAGCTCTCAAACACCATCTCCATCTCGGAGATCCAGTCCATAATCTCAACAGGCTTTGGACTTCCTGAGAGACTTGGTGGTTTCGCACCCAATAAATTTTTGTACATCCGCCCATCCTTGTTGTTTCTCCCTTCTGGGCCATCCATTTGCTCACCTTGAGTCCCTACTTGACTCACTTGGCGGCTATAGTTCCCTTCCTCAGATGGCTCGGGAACTGGCTCCGTCGGTTCAACATATATGGTAGGTTCGTCCCTATTTTCGTGGAGCATCCGTCTCATTTCTTCCCTTTGTTCAGCTAGCATAGCCTGAATCATGGCTTGAACTCCAGCCATGGTGACTGGCTCAGGTGCAACTTCTTCAACAACATGTATTTGCTGAACCACTAGGGGTTGGTTCCTACCTCCATTTGCGTTCACGTTTCCGCTACGGGTCCTTGCCATCTTGATCTATACACCGAATAAGGTGAATTTAGATCTTTATTTAGGATAGACGTTTTAAATCGTCCTTATCACTCCGAAACGTTTACATGCTAGTTCTAATATCGTAGTCGTACGTTTAGAATCCTAAACACATAAGGTTTCCAGATCCGGTCGGCAACAGACCATAGATCCGAACAATTAACAACATATTATGCACAAAGCATTTCGCACATAAAAGCATTTTAGGCACAATTCCTAAAATAAGCTAGTGCTCACACCTCACAATCATTGCTTAGCATTCTAAGTTTAAGTCTAGAAATCCTACAAATTCCTAGTTCGCTTAAACTAATGCTCTGATACCAACTGTGACATCCCCAAAATCACGGCCAGAAAAGACCGGTTTGTTTATGCTTTGTTTAAAAATCAGAGTTACATTTTAAATGAAAGTGTTGCGGAATTTGTCCCAAAACAAAAATATGATAAAGATTTATCAAAAGCATTTCCATAGAAATGTATTTCATTAAAAGACTCGGGATGTCATGTTCGTACAGATCAAAAGCATAAACAGTACAATATAAGCCTTACTACATTATTTCATATCTACAGGCCTATATCCGTAATCCCTCGTCCAAAACATCACACCTATGCTCATGCGCCACTACCTGTAATACATAAAACTGAGTGGGTCAGGCTTGGGAGCCTGGTGAGCACATAGGGTTTTCAACCCACAATAAATAAGTTTATTAATTTCATCGATCAACAATAACCCGATTACCCGTTCCCGTTATCCTCACTTTACGTCTTTGTTTAAAAATCAGAGTTACATTTTAAATGAAAGTGTTGCGGAATTTGTCCCAAAACAAAAATATGATAAAGAATTATCAAAAGCATTTCCATAGAAATGTATTTTATTAAAAGACTCGGGATGTCATGTTCGTACAGATCAAAAGCATAAACAGTACAATATAAGCCTTACTACATTATTTCATATCTACAGGCCTATATCCATAATCCCTCGTCCAAAACATCACACCTATGCTCATGCGCCACTACCTGTAATACATAAAACTGAGTGGGTCAGGCTTGGGAGCCTGGTGAGCACATAGGGTTTTCAACCCACAATAAATAAGTTTATTAATTTCATCGATCAACAATAACCCGATTACCCGTTCCCGTTATCCTCACTTTACGTCGCTAAACACCTATCATAAGGGACCTAGCCTAAGGATCATCATTGGGACGGACACTACTGCTAAGGGGATTCCTCAGCAATAAATGTCCTAAAGGCAACCATGTGGGGGATGGAGTACACCGGTGAACATATCGTTCACAAACACCTACAGGTTGCGAGCCTGCTAGTGTTCCACTGGACTGTCTAGAAGAGTCTGTGGTCGTCATCCATACTCCGCTAGATGATAGAATCAACAACCTCAACATCGAGGCCTCTCATCATTTTATCACACATCACCTATTGCATCTACCCATGTTTTACCCCAACATTTTCGTAGATATAAAATACATATACAGTTTAAATCATTGAAAACATGTATAACAACGTTCATCTAGCATAGATAGCAAGTATTCAGATAATATGCACACATAGCACGTAATTTATATAAAATACTTCATATCTATGTGTAAGTTGAAAGTAACTATGCACTCACTTGTTAAGGTGATGATTCCAAAATCGGGCAGCGCTTGCTTCTAACGATTCAATTTTCCTTCGACGAAACCTAGCATTATTATCGCTAAATTTTAGTCTAATATTTACCGTGACCAACTATTAGTCTTAGTATTATTATTATTATATAAGCGTTAAACAATATTTTCCAACCACTATGTACAGACAGGGCCAGACATAAAACACCGGAGGGCAGGACCATTTTGGCATATAGCACTTCTGAAATCCAACAACCCTATGCGGCCCTTTAAACCAGATTCGCCGTACCGCGAGTAGTTAAAAAAAATATTATAACGACACTTATATAAGTTATAATAATAGCTCAAATATTTATTATAAGTTCATAATAACAATACTAATTTTAGATATAAGCTATATTAAAATAAGGTAAGCATAATTTACTTACAAGGGGGTTTTAGCTAGGAGTCGGGCTCTGCAGGGGCAGAACTTCGTCGCTGAATCTTTCTAAGAAAGATTCGTGCAGCGCTTCAGCGCTCACCTTACTATACTAAGCTATAGAAAGAGAAGTCGAATCACGAGGGACCGAAATGCTCGGGGGATAAGGAGAGAAAGACTCTTGAATCAAGAGAATGGTGCAAGAAATATGAGAGCCCAAGGCTCTTATTTATACTAATTGAATTTTCAAAAACTACCCTCCATAATTACTTAATGACCTTTTAGTTATATAAACAACTAAACACCCCTCTATAATACTATTATAAATGGATTTAATGATATTTGTACTAAACTAATGTCGAAAGAACTCAACATTAGTCTTATAATGACCGCATCGTCGATACCTTTCTAATGATATATACATATGTATATATATGTGTACGTATACATGATTTATACTTTATTTTAATACGTAAATATGCTATTATAATTTGTAACTCGTTCATACAAACTCCGTTTTTGACATTCTTTATATCCACGCGTAGGTGAAGACGTACTCTACAACTTTCGTTTAGACTCCGTCGGCTAATTTTGAATTTATTTTTAAAGTTATATTTTTTAACAAGCCGGGACAGGATTGGTCTGTTTAAAATCTCATAACTTCTTCATACGAAGTCAGATTTGGGCGTTCTTTTTATCGATGTTCTTAGTTTAACATATTCTACGACTTTTGTTTAGATCACTAAGGCTAAATCTCGCTCTATCGTAAATTCACTATTCACGCTTCCCGGTATCGTGCCGGTTCTGTCGTGAAACTTCGGCGGGTCATAACTTCTTCGTTATAACTCGGATTTCGGCGTTCCTTATATGCACGGAAACCTTGAGACATATTCTACAACTTTATGTAGAGATATCGGGATTATATCACACTTTAATTTTGACGCTCATTTTTATTCTTTATTAATTATACATTTATAATTAAATAATAAACACATATAATTCACATAATACTCAAATATTTCATCTTTATTACTTCAAAAAGAGTTACAAGAGTTGACCTAGACTATTACATTGACAAAAATGCTTAGCCCTGAAACCCGTGTGTTACACAATAACCTTCTAAAATTCTTCTTCAACATCATACTCTGAGTCAGCTTTGTACGACTGCGGTGTAGTGTCATACGAGGGAGAGTAAGATTGATTATGAGGAGCTTGTGCTACAAGAGCAAGTGGTCCTCCGAAGTCAACACAGTCTTTGAGTACAATGGATTCTTGTGCTTGCAGTTCCCCATAGTGCTTGTAGAGAGACAATGAATGAATCTTTCTGTCTCTTTGAACTATCATTTTAGCAGTAGTCTAATGAGAAATTGAAGGTTTGTTTCATGGTTACTGCGGATGGTGCCAACATTTGATAACTTAGTGACTATCAGATTGAACCTTTTGAAAGAGTCTTCTAAACTTTCGCCAATATGAGCTTTGAAGTTGTTTAATTCATTGAGTGCAGTAGTGAGCTTCTTATCTTGAGCTTGTTCTGAGCTTTCTTACAAATCCTTGAGAACATCCCAGATCTCTATTGTTGATTTACAGTTTATGATAATGTTGAAGTTGTCAGGAGCAACTCCACAAGATATTTCATAAAAAGCAACTGCATCATTTTCCATTTTATGAAGATCATCTTTGGTGGGACGGTTCATGACTGGTTGTCCTCCTCCTAGTCTGGCTATGGCGCCATCAGTTTGAACTGGTGTAAGAACAGGGACATGTGGTCCTTCTTCAATAGATCGCCATACATCTCTACCAAGTCTCCTTAAGTACCTTTCCATTCTATGAGACCAGTGATGGTATTCATTTGCCACCAATATTGGAGCTCGATTTGAACCACCAACACTGTTGGAAACATTCATAGATAGTGCTTGTGCCATTTTCCTTGTTTTTTTTGTTGTTTTTTTTTTAAGAAATGAGCATCAGTGGTATATAAGGCCCTTTGAAAATCTGAGTTTTGTTTTTTTTCAAAAAGCAACCACTATGGATCTGATACCAATTGTTGAGAGAAAAACTTGAGACACACTTGAACAAACGTTAGAAAAAGTATAGTTGCGGAATAGTTAATCTCAAAGGATCTAAAAGCTCAACAATAATAAGTTAACGAGTTACATAGTTAGATAGTTAGTTGCGGAAATGTAAGGAAATATAAATGACAACAGGTGACATATCAAGTAAACACATAAGCTGATTCATAACATGGAAAGCATTCAAACCAAGTTAGTGAGTGAAATCAAGCTTAGTGATAAAGTCACGAATGACTTGCTCCGAAGAGAAGTAGTTATTAGTTATGTTCGAGAGAACTTGAGGAGTAAGAAGAGATATGAGATGCGTAGTAGAGAAGTGTAATAGATAGACTTGAAGATTGTTCATATCGATATGAAAGATAGAGATATTTAATTGTGAAAGAATGAGCTCTATATATAGAGACTCAATAATTACATTTGATCATCTCTCTAAGAGTAGCTATGCAAGGCATACTGGACAATAGAGAGTATTACAGAAAAGATAGACAACATTAAACTAAGTAAAGTAAGTAAGATTGCGGTTGTATAGATGACTTCGGATGAGGCTGCTAATGAGAGCTTGACTGTGGATTCTTGAGGGCTGCGGTAGACTAAGCTAAGAGGGTCACTTCATTATTCAACAATATATTAGATTCTAACCAGTTATGCAATGATCCTTTTGTAATCTTATTGCACAAAAGTCACCAAGATTTTTCCAATGAAATTACAAAGTTCTCTATTGGCGATTGTTACAAGGCAATTCCAAAGATGTGAAGTCTGACATTCAAAGTACATTCCTTTGAACATTCTTCATGCATAAAAGTTCCTAATCTAGATATAAATTCTTAACGTCCAACTCCTAATATAGAAACATTTCCATATTTTCTATATGACAACTCATTGTGAATAGAATCTTATCTATTCATAATAATGTCGATATGGTTCATTCATTACTATACTTCCAACTGCTCACAAGCAACCAATCCTTAGCTGTAACAACCCAAAGTTTTCCATCGTCAAAACCCGTTCTACCCGTAAAAATTCGCCGTTTATCGATTCGTTCCGATTTCGTTTTGGGCTAAATTATTTAAACTTATATGTTTATTATAATCTAATGAGTGTCCAAACCCCTTAGGAACTCATGAAATTAGCCCAAACTGTATATTTCAGAAATTTTAGAAACGTCCCCGCCGAGTTACGGAAACTTAATCGGGTGCGACCAAAAGCCCCGTTTAATGCCGGTATCGGGTAGAATTCCACCGTGTCCAAGTTTTGGGACCTACTTAAACGTGTTTAAACATTCATTTGAAGCTTTTGCTTCCTCTCTCTACTCTCTCTCTAACCTCTCTCCTAAATCCAAGTTTAAGGGTCCAAATCTCAAATTTAAGGCTTCTAATCACCAAGGTACCTTCCCTAACTTGTTATGCAACCCCTCTAGCCTTCAAATTCGAGTTCAAATCATGGAATAGGACCACATTCATGAGTTTACAGCCCTGGAACAGTCCTAGGCCATGAACTCATATAAAATGGGTTTTGGAGCCCAAAAACCCTTCCAATCGACCTTTGGAGCTTAGATATGGCTTAATGGCTTAATGGACTGGACTTAGAATGCCTTTAACATGGATTTTGAAGTGTAAACATGATTTTACTGCCCAAGAACATGCTTGGGCCGTAAACTCATATAAATGGGGTTTTTATGCCCTTAAACCCTTCCAAAATACCATTGGAGCTTAGATATGAATTTTAGAATTATGGATTTGGCCTTGGAACACCTTGAACATCAATTTAGAGGAGTAAACTTGAGTTTACTGCCCAAGAACATGCTTGGTCCGTAAACTCATTGTTCTTGGAGAGTAAACTCCTCTAAATGTGTTAAAATGCCACTTTAACACACCTAAAGCCTTGGGATAAATTCTAGAAGTGTTTACAAACAAGTATTGGACCTTAAAACATATAAAATCACCCTTTCATAAGATTTCACGACCATGAGGGTGTTCATGGGCCGTAAACTTCTAAAAGCATGCCAAAAGTCCACCAAAAATTGATACAAGGCTTAGGAAAAATCATTAGAATCACATGTGATTGTCTAAGGACCAAAACTTTAAGAATTGGATGTGAGGGGGGGGGGGGAGTTTATGGCCGTAAACTCCATATTTATAGCCGTAAACTCCAATAAATGGTCCCTATGTTAGTTTCAATCTATTCCAAAGCCTAAAATCCAAGTCTAGCAATATTTCCCAAGTGTTTTGAAGCCATTTTGCACCCAAAATCAACCTCCATGAGTTCACGGCCATGAACTCATATGGATGAGGTGTTTAGGGTAGTAAAATCCTTTAGGAGTTGACTCTTGAAGAGTAAACTCCATTCCCTAGTCATACAAGTCCTTAAACGCCACCCGGGTCCTTCCAAACACTTGAAATGGGGTGTGTTCGCAACTAGAAGTGTATGTCCTTAACAAATAAATTAATCAAGTCCTAATAAAATACAAATATGTATCATTTCATAATCCATAGGAATCTTGTGTGTTCGCGAACCTAAAATTGACGTTTAGGATCCAATCTGACGCGTTTCTCAACCGGTGAGTTCATACCCCTACCATTTTTCAAATGTTTTTCAATGTTTTTCAAATGTTTTTAGGGGGGGGAATACAAGCAAAAGTACAAGGAAATCTTGTACTTAAACGTATTTTCAGTCCAAATGTTTTATTTCATGTATGTTTCTAATATCGAAAATCATGATAACTAATGATTCAAATTGCAGGGTATACTGTCAGACTAAAGTGAGATTTCTATAAAAAATGTTTTGAATTATATTACATTTTTGCAAAAGAAATCATATTTAACATAAACTAAGATTAGAACGAATACGAATACGAATTCCAATATGAATACAAATACGAATACGAATACTAACCAATAGGATAGAACGTAGGAAAACTAAGAGTTTAGAATACTTAACTTATACTGCAAGTATGGTAATTATTAGTACTTAACTTATACTGCAAGTATGGTAATTATTAGTACTTCGAAATCAAACCTAAGAACCAATCTCAACACATAGGAAAATATGGGATTTTCCTGAGATAACATAACAACTAGTAACGAACTTAGAAACAAATAGACAACTCAACACATAGGAAAATATGGGATTTTCCTGGATAGCATAACAACACATAAACGAATAAAGTAACAAACGAATAACTAAAACTATTAGGAAAATATGAGATTTTCCTGGAATGACATAACAAACCGTTTTCAAAATTGTAACAAAGGATAACTAAACTGTTTTCATAAGAAAATATGGGATTTTCTTGAACAACAACTTTTTCAGAAAGCAAAGGAAACTCGTTCTTTTCAAAACTAAACCGCTTATGAACTCACCAGCTTTATGCTGATTTTCAAACCGCTTGTATTCTCAGGTCAGCGTTAGACAGGTACACCGCCACCTTTTGGAGAAGACGGAGCGTTCCGAAGACTCGTCTTTACTTTTTTTCATATCATATATGTATAAAACACTTGTATAACTTTTCTTTCAAACAGATGTAAACAATATTATGTAATGTAATGTTTTGTGTTTACTGTTTTATTATGTGCATTGGATTTGATACTCAACGTGGAGTCAACCCCAGAAATGTTTCTGCCTTTGGTTTTCGGGGTGTAACAGATTGGTATCAGAGCCCTTGTTTATAGTGAACTAGTATACCAAAGCTTACATGGTATAAGACTATAAACATTAAGGGGCCTAAGTGCTCTGAACTAAAAGTATACTCTACAAATATAAGTATTTTCTAAAGTATACAAATATACCGAACCGTCGAAATCCATAACTACAAGTAGAACAAAATATAAGTAAATGGGTGTTGTACGCTGCGGTTAAACCTGGGCAGTTATGCAGTCGTGTTTAGGATCAATATATCCTGGCCAACTATATTCATTCGAGACACGGCCAACATGTGCTTGGGAGTGACTGTGGTAAGCAGCATACCTAAAACTTACCCAATACCCCAAACAACGAGCCGTTGTTACAACGAATCATGAAATACTATGGGAGTATTTCTCGAGCCGATCTATTGTAGAAATCCTCGTATACGTGTTGTTCCTTGATCATTCCTCTATCGATAAAATTATCTGCCTTGATAACTCTTTCCTGCCTTATCGCTTAATATAATGTTATATCTGTCTTGATGAGATATCCCTCGATCCATATCTCTTGATTCAATTCAGAGGACTTATGATCCTCCCTTTCCTGATCTTTTTAGATCAAGATGCCTTCAAAAAGAGACCCAGCTCAAAGAATACCAACAACCCTCCGCCGCCACCACCCCCAATTCAAATCGATCTGGAAACACTTCAGGTAACCATTACTGCCGTAGTATTAGCCATCCTGCCTCAACTAAACCCCAGTGGTTCAGGGGGTGGTTCCCAAACCCAAAACCCAGAAGGTAATCAGGGACACCGGAAGGAGTGTTCCTATAAAGACTTTATGAATGCAAAACCGACATTCTTCGATGGTACAGGGGGTGTCATTGCTCTAACTCGATGGTTAGAAAAGATCGAATCTATCTTCGAGATTTGTGCCTGTTCGGAATCCGATAAGGTAAAATTTGCCGCCTGTACGCTCACTGATAAAGCTTTGATTTGGTGGAACGGCCGAGTCAAATTCCTGACTCTACCTATAGCCAATGCTATGGGATGGGAAGTTATGAAGGAACTACTGCGCGCGGAGTATTGCCCTCGGGGTGAAATCCAGAAGCTGGAACATGAACTCTGGAACCTGAAGATGAAAGGTTCCGATATCGCTGCTTACACTTCAAGGTTTGACGACTTGGCACTTCTTTGTCCAGGGATGGTTACCCCGGAGAGCAAAAAGGTAGAAAGGTTCATCTGGGGATTAACCCAGCCAACAAAAGGGAACGTTATAGCGGAGAAGCCAGATACCTATGACAGCGCCAAATGTCTAGCGCAAACCCTGATCGATCACAATGATGACCAAGAAGAAGCAGACACCACTCCCGATCCAACAGAAAAGAGTGGCGAGAAAAGAAAGTTTTGGAAAAAGAAGAAGAATAGCCAGTCTTCCCCAGAACCCTCGAAGAAACAGTAGATAGTGGCAGTCCACGCTGCCACTACCCCTGTCGCTGTATCTGTTGTAGGTTCCTTAGCCCAAGCACCTGTCACCGGATATGCCGGTATCCTCCCATGGTGTAACCGATGTAGCTACCACCATCGCATCCTTGGCCCTTGTCGTGAAAAGTTTTGTAGAAGCTGTGGCCAGGAAGGTCACCTCGCGCAAAGCTGCAAAACCCCAACCCAACCAACTAGTCAAGCTTCTGGAGCTAGTATCGGTCAAACTTGCTACAGTTGTGGAGAGGTCGAACATTATAAACGAAACTGTCCTAAGGCAGTAATATCTGGCAACACCGGGAGAGTCCTGACTATGGGACAAAAAAGGACAACCGCCGACCCCACCGTTGCCACATGTATACTTCTCCTCGATGAATCTTGTTCTCGTGATCCTTTTCGATTCTAATGCTGAAAGAATTTGCTAACCATTCATTCAAATATCTTTCTAAACTAATTCCTTTGTTAGTAATCGAAATGTGTACCGTCGAGATGATCAACCAGTGAGAAAGAGAACGTTAATGTCATACCCTTAGATCGTATCCTCAATTTAGATGATTATTCCTTTCCATTCGATTTAATGATAAAATTTTCGTGAAAAGCTTTGATGCGATCATTGGCATGTAATGACTGAATCTCATTCATGTTGTTATTCTTGTTTTCGAAAGGGTCGTCCGTCCGAATCTTTCTTCTGATCCGAGTCTCATAATTCTCGGCATCAAACCTAAATCCAACCTTCGCATCTTGGTTTATTAAATCTTAGAAAGTTTCCCATGCATTCCTCGTCTGTGTGATATTCAGGAAACGAGAAGTCTGCAACTCTTTCCCCGATGCCTTTCCCGAAAATTCTCGAGAATTCTTTCCGAACGTCTAGTCAAGTCTTGTATCAACCTAAATCTTGGAACTACCTAGTAGCCAAACCTCAGTAAGAATGATGTGTACAAGGCAGCGACCAGGACCTGACATGATCACCACGAGTTCGTAGTGGTACCCTTCGGTCAAATCATTTTCCTTGATCTTGTAGTAAACAAAGCAGCCATACCCGTGGGCCCATAACCCACAGGTCCTCAAGCCCTTAACTACTCTGCCACAAGAAGATGTACCTTCTTGTTGGAGTTTGTATTCTGTTGAAAGCCTTGTCCCAGAGAAAACATGAATTGCTTTGGAAAAGCAAAATACTTCCCTCGTGATACATTAGACCCTTCGCGACCCTTGTGGGATCGATTCTGTAAACTTCAAACTTCGATTACCCTCGGAACTTAGTAACATCCATATGGTACTTCATGCCTCGGTCTTTAAGAAGTATCTACCCAACGAATCCAAAATGCGTCCCGATAGTGAGGGTTCGCTAGAACGTCAAGCGGAGACCCGATGCCACTTGGGAGCGTGAAAACCCGGAGCAGCTGATCCACCCCCCACAACTCTTTTCATTTCATGAGCTGTATAGTAACCTTTGAATTTCGGTACGAAATTCCTTCTAACGGGGGGATAATGTAACAACCCAAAGTTTTCCATCGCCGAAACCCGTTCTACCCGTAAAAATTCGCCGTTTATCGATTCGTTCCGATTTCGTTTTGGGCTAAATTATTTAAACTTATATGTTTATTATAATCTAATGAGTGTCCAAACCCCTTAGGAACTCATGAAATTAGCCCAATCTGTTTATTTCAGAAATTTTAGAAACGTCCCCGCCGAGTTACGGAAACTTAATCGGGTGCGACCAAAAGCCCCGTTTAATGCCGGTATCGGGTAGAATTCCACCGTGTCCAAGTTTTGGGACCTATTTAAACGTGTTTAAACATTCATTTGAAGCTTTTGCTTCCTCTCTCTACTCTCTCTCTAACCTCTCTCCTAAATCCAAGTTTAAGGGTCCAAATCTCAAATTTAAGGCTTCTAATCACCAAGGTACCTTCCCTAACTTGTTATGCAACCCCTCTAGCCTTCAAATTCGAGTTCAAATCATGGAATAGGACCACATTCATGAGTTTACGGATCTGGAACAGTCCTAGGCCGTGAACTCATATAAAATGGGTTTTGGAGCCCAAAAACCCTTCCAATCGACCTTTGGAGCTTAGATATGGCTTAATGGCTTAATGGACTGGACTTAGAATGCCTTTAACATGGATTTTGAAGACTAAACATGAGTTTACTGCCCAAGAACATGCTTGGGCCGTAAACTCATATAAATGTGGTTTTTATGCCCTTAAACCCTTCCAAAATACCATTGGAGCTTAGATATGAATTTTAGAATTATGGATTTGGCCTTGGAACACCTTGAACATCAATTTAGAGGAGTAAACTTGAGTTAACTGCCCAAGAACATGCTTGGTCCGTAAACTCATTGTTCTTGGAGAGTAAACTCCTCTAAATGTGTTAAAATGCCACTTTAACACACCTAAAGCCTTGGGATAAATTCTAGAAGTGTTTACAAACAAGTATTGGACCTTAAAACATATAAAATCACCCTTTCATAAGATTTCACGGCCATGAGGGTGTTCATGGGCCGTAAACTTCTAAAAGCATGCCAAAAGTCCCCCAAAAATTGATACAAGGCTTAGGAAAAATCATTAGAATCACATGTGATTGTCTAAGGACCAAAAGTTTAAGAATTGGATGTGAGGGGGGAGTTTACGACCGTAAACTCCATATTTACAGCTGTAAACTCCAATAAATGGTCCCTATGTTAGTTTCAATCTATTCCAAAGCCTAAAATCCAAGTCTAGCAATATTTCCCAAGTGTTTTGAAGCCATTTTGCACCCAAAATCAACCTCCATGAGTTCACGGCCGTGAACTCATATGGAGGAGGTGTTTAGGGTAGTAAACTCCTTTAGGAGTTTACTCTTGAAGAGTAAACTCCATTCCCTAGTCATACAAGTCCTTAAACGCCACCCGGGTCCTTCCAAACACTTGAAATGGGGTGTTTCCGCAACTAGAAGTGTATGTCCTTAACAAATAAATTAATCAAGTCCTAATAAAATACAAATATGTATCATTTCATAATCCATAGGAATCTTGTGTGTTCGCGAACCTAGAATTGACGTTTAGGATCCAATCTGACACGTTTCTCAACCGGTGAGTTCATACCCCTACCATTTTTCAAATGTTTTTCAATGTTTTTCAAATGTTTTTAGGGGGGAATACAAGCAAAAGTACAAGGAAATCTTGTACTTAAACGTATTTTCAGTCCAAATGTTTTATTTCATGTATGTTTCTAATATTGAAAATCGTGATAACTAATGATTCGAATTGCAGGGTATACTGTCAGACTAAAGTGAGATTTCTATAAAAAGTCTTTTGAATTATATTACATTTTTGCAAAAGAAATCATATTTAACATAAACTAAGATTAGATCGAATACGAATACGAATACGAATACAAAAACTAACCAATAGGATAGAACGAATACGAATACGAATACGAATATAACCAATAGGACAATATGAATATGAATACGAACACAAATACGAATACGAATACGAGTACGAATACGAATATGAATATGAATACGAACATAACCAATAGGACAGTATGAATACGAATACGAATATAACCAATAGGACAGTACGAATGCAAATATGAATACGAATACGAATACGAATACGAATACGAATGCGAAATGACGCCTTTGGTTGACACTAAGACTTCAAACATACAGTTAGTGTACTCCTTGAGTGTCACCAGAGTTTCGAATTAAATACGAAAGTATGCCTATGGACCTCTACTGAGTTTCTAATACATCTGCCTCAGAATGTCGACAGAGATACGAAAATACAACTAATGTACTCTTTTGGAAACCACCAGAATAATCGAAAATACTGTAATGTACGTTTATGGTGAATCCAAACATACGAAAATACAACTAAGTTAGTAGATAATAGACATTCGAATGTTGGATAACTAAGAGTTTAGAATACTTAACTTATACTGCAAGTATGGTAATTATTAGTACTTCGAAATCAAACCTAAGAACCAATCTCAACACATAGGAAAATATGGGATTTTCCTGAGATAACATAACAACTAGTAACGAACTTAGAAACAAATAGACAACTCAACACATAGGAAAATATGGGATTTTACTGGATAGCATAACAACACATAAACGAATAAAGTAACAAACGAATAACTAAAACTATTAGGAAAATATGAGATTTTCCTGGAATGACATAACAAACCGTTTTCGAAATTGTAACAAAGGATAACTAAACTGTTTTCATAAGAAAATATGAGATTTTCTTCAACAACAACTTTTTCAGAAAGCAAAAGAAACTCTTTCTTTTCAAAACTAAACCGCTTATGAACTCACCAGCTTTATGCTGATTTTCAAACCGCTTGTATTCTCAGGTCAGCGTTAGACAGGTACACCGCCACCTTTTGGAGAAGACGGAGCGTTCCGAAGACTCGTCTTTACTTTTGTTCATATCATATATGTATAAAACACTTGTATAACTTTTCTTTCAAACATATGTAAACAATATTATGTAATGTAATGTTTTGTGTTTACTGTTTTACTATGTACATTAGATTTGATACTCAACGTGGAGTCAACCCCGAAAATGTTTCCGCCTTTGGTTTTCGGGGTGTGACATTAGCAAACCTTAGACTGTCGTTGACAGTTGTTCAATCATTTTAGTCAAACCGGGTTTAGTCCCTTTTCCCTCTTAATGCCCCATGCATTTGAAAATTTTAGACCGGTCGAATATTACATCATATGCAATCGATCCTATACCCGAAGTGTATGGGACACGATTCATACTGTCTTACATAAAAGCATGATGCTTTATCAGCCATTTGCCATAATATTTCTATTCACCACATTCTCAAAATTCGAACTATGAAGAGGGATGCCGTAATCATAATTGAAATTTGAGAACGCAATTAATATATCCTTGACTAAATTTGATTAAAATTTCTCAATCTAATATTTTAGATTTTGAAACAAAGTATAACATTCTCTCCCTTAATTATAGCAAAATAACTTTTCAACCCCTACAACTTTGCAAAGTGAAACATTCTGTTTTCTATAATAAATATTGCTAACTTGCAACACTTAAAATAATAATCATTCTCCCACTAACATGATGATTATATCCATTCCAGCATAACACTTATGCTCCCACTAGCTTTAACACGTATTCAGAAAACAGTTGAACTTCTTAGTAAACAATACTTGTTGTTTTCCGAAGCTCATATTTCTAATACGAGATGCTTCGATAAACCTTTATTAAGCTTCTCAAACTCATACACCTTTCTTTAGAAAGCTCATATGTGTGTTTAAACCATTTTAGAACTTATAGCAATAAGTCTTAAATGATTAAACTAATTGCCAAATCTCACAATTCGAACTATGAAGAGGGATACCGTGATCATAATCGAATTTGAGAATGCAATCTACACAATTGCTATCTTCTTAAAATCTGCCTTAGTGAAAGCTTTTCCTCAGAATCATTTTCATGAAGGAGAGAAACCTTATGACACTTAGATTTTATGGTGTATGTGTTCCTATCCATGTGAATTTGTCATAATCATAATCATAAGACAATGTTTGTGACTAATCCAAAATCATATGGACCGAACTTGTTTATTCATAATTTCTTGTCATCAAGGGTCCCAACATTGCTTCCAAGCAGTTCACCTATACTAGTCAATGTACTTTCATTGAACAAGGTGCTTGCCCTTATGCATTCAATTGAGAACTCATAGAACTCACATGCATAGTTGACTTAAAATGGAATGGCACAGAAACAAGAATATGTCAACACGATAGGTTATAACCCTCAAGTCGTGTGCTAGTGTTTAACTAAGTTTACTCTTGATTTGTTCTTAAAAGTTTTCAAGATCATTTAGACTCCCACTGACCTCTTGACATATAAGATTCTCTTGTCAAGAAACATTTCTTGGCAAACAAATATACAAGAGTTACTGTGGATTCTTATCAATACAAACTACTACATACAATTGGTATTAGTTGGTCTTTGTCTTATCCAAGAAATCACAATTTACCAATTTCAAACGTGCAAGAGTAAGAAAAACAATTTTCAACTTCACATTTGATGAGTGTGTTAGAACTTCTTAAGATGTGTCACTCAAGTCACAATCTTGGAGTATGACTCTAAGACTTCATTTTGGAACGAAGTATGATTTACCTTTGATTTAACCATTTCAACAATTCCTGATTTCTCTTCTTAGCCATACTAGGGCACTAAGATTTACTTAGAGGATCAATTGTGATATGGTTTCAGAATCAATAAGACGATCATAACCATGATACTAAAGTACTCTCCCATCTTTTCAGATTGGAGAAACTTTTATCTTCCTGCCCAACTAATTCTTCTTATTCGTTCTGCTATTATTGAAACTTTTCAATAATTTAGAATTATACTTAATCTTGTAAGCATAATCACATTTACTAGACTTTTAGTAAATAATGATGAATAATCTTATTGTTATTTGTGGTGGACTTGGCCAGTGTACGACATTGATTTCCAGTCCTTTAGTCCTTCACTTGACTCACATACTTGTGTGATCAAGGAATTAGTCTTAATTTCCTAAGAATCAAGATTTCCATACATCACATGATTCAAATCATGTGATTCCAAGCTTTTGTCCAATTGAAACTTGGGCGATCGAAATCTTTACTTACTTAGAAAAATTATGACACTACCATAAATAACATAACTAAGAATCACATCCACTTAATATTTCACACAAGCATCAATTTTGCATAAATGACATTGCAAGGAGATATAAATAAAACAAAACTCAAATTTATTTTATTTATAAAACGTGTGCGGAAAAACTTGTCCTTACAATGCAAATTCAAATTAAAACTATGTTATTACATATTCCTAAGCAATCTATCATAACTCTAAAGAAGCAACTCCAAAAATATAATCATTGAATCATGCGATCGAAATCCATTTCTTCGCGATCAAACTCAGCTCACTTCTTTTTTTAAGCTTCCTTTTTTCGTTCTTTGATCCTACAAAATACCAAATGTAATCTTATCACATAATGTATTAAGAATCTAGAAATAGGAACTTAATAGAGCTAGATAGTGGATTTTACCTGAAGCAGAGTCATACATCTTGACTCTCCTATCTCTTAGATCTCTCAGGTAGTTTGGGCAGCTTCGTAACCAATGCCAACTCTTTTGGCAATAGAAACATATGGATCCTTCTGGAATGGTACACATGATATCTCAGACTCAGCCTTTCTCTTGCATAGAGAAAACGTTTTTGGACTTCCAATGTTGCCATTTACCATAGAAGGATGGGACATTGGTTTACCAAACAAATTTGCTTGACCAGTGCGCCAAATCATCGTTGATTCAGCATCAATAAGAAAATAATTCAAATCAATGCGGGTTACATCATAGTCCATCACATAGTACTCTCTAATGAACTGACTATATGATTCGGGAATTGACTGAAGAACCAAGTCAATAGCCAACTTCCTTGAGACATTAACACCCAACATTCCTAATCTATCAATATGCAACTTCATATCCAAGACATGAGCACATACAGACTTTCCATCTTTGTGTCTTTTTGCCTTTATGGCTTGAGTGACCTTGAACTTTTCAAGTCTTCGAACATTTGGGTCATGGAGAATTATTGGAGGAGGTGGAGGAAGTGAAGCATGATTTCCATATCCACTATCCAATCGTGGAACATCATCTTCACGTGGACAAATTTTTCCAACAGATTCAGGAAGACCATAGTTGTCAGACTTTGACATCTACAAAACGGGAGAAATTCAAGTTAGTTGATTGGAATAATTGATATAACACCCAAATGAAATATCAAAGCTAGGATCCAACACAATATCCTACAATTTGGAAGAGGGATGTCGTAATCCAAATCGTAGAATATTTGAAGGTAGGTAAATGACAATTTAATAATTTCCACCATGAAAAACGAAAACTGAAAATTAAGTTTTAAATGAACTGAAACTCCTAGATCTTTTGAGATTCATTGAACTTTTCAATGGCATGTTTAAATATCGAGTGTGCCCTTCGTTTGTGACTGGGATGCCAAGGATCACAAACAAGTTATGGATAACCATGCAAATATACATGGTGCCCCCAATGTTACAGTCACCTAATCGACGTGACGGTTAACCACACACACTCCATCGATCTATGACAAACATCGAGTCACCCTTTTCCACCTTTGCTTAGAGTCCAATTAGTGTGCCGGTTAACCACACACGCTCCACTAACGTCTTAGCAAGGGTACAAAGTGTAATTTCATGGAATAAAACCAACTCCACATTTTTCCTAAAGTAACTAAGATTTGAGAATTTATAAAAGTGTTTAGTTACTTCGTACTTCATTATACTTATAATGGAAGGTTGCGTCCTATCCTACCCGTTCGGCTAACGACCCTCCACTAGTCAAGAGTGCGGTGGGTAAGAGTGGATACCCAATGACGGTCATTTTACAGGCCACTTCCTTAAATACTCCTTATAGACTAGCTTCGTGAATGATGCCTACTAACGGTAAGACTAACATTTAATCATACATATATAATATTAAACTTTTAATTCTATATAGTATAATGGTGTATTTTATACTTTTAACATACTAGGTGGTTTAATTTAATAAATTAAACTTTTAATTTGATTAACCTTAAACCATATAATCATGGATTTATTAATTATCCCCTTTAATTAAACTCTCAATTAAATCAATAAAACCATAAGGGTGTAATTTGAACTTTTCAAAATACTAGGGTTCTAGAATTTAATATTTCAAAATTAATACCTTTTAATTAAATTTTAAATTCAAAAACTTGAGGACAACTTTTGAAACCTTTCAATATATTAGGGTTTAACTATTTAAATTTCAAAAACTAAGACTTTTAAGTTCAAATTTAAATTATAAAACCTAAAGGGTGTAAATTGAAACTTTTCAATATTATAGGTCCAATATTTGACTAATAATAATCTTATATTATCCATATTTAACCAAATCCATTAATTTTGATAAGGATAATCATTCCAAACATAGAAAATCGATTTTAGGCAATAAAAACGAGTTTTGGTAATTATCCTTAACAAAATCTACTCAAAAAATCAAAAATCCCGTCAACAGCTCCCTGGACTCGCCGAGTCCACTGATGGACTCACTGTGTTCAGCCTAGCCGTCGAGTCCACTGATGGACTCGTCGATTAGGGGCTAGTCACCGGGTCGGCGGTCCAAACAAAAAAAAAATTCGACTTTTTGATCCTTTGGCAATTCACTTTTGCATCTATTCAACTAGAAACACGACCTAGGCTCTGATACTACTGATGAATTATGAGCATAACATCATTCCTATGGTGTTCATGCAACCCTAATTGCTTTGATATAGGTTTTTCTAATTAAACATACACCATTGAATACCAAAGCAATAAACCCTAGATCTAGCATTCAATCATCAATATTACCATAATATAGGGTTTAGATCTTACCGTTGATTGTTATGTAGCAATAAAAATCTATTCCTTCTTGTAATTGGTTCTGAAAGCTTAGTGTCAGAAGTGTCACACCTCTAATGGCTCACAAACACGAAGAGTAAGAGGATGACTTAGGAAAGGAGAAGAAAGGCACCAAAAACGTCCAAGAGACTCCAAGGAATGCTTAGCCATGTTTTTGGGTGCCCTAGGGGTCTTTATATAGTGAGGCTATTAAGGTTTTGAACTAGGAAGCCCTAATCTAACTGCTTAGGCCCTAAGCAGTCCATGGACTCCCTCCTTAGAGGCCTTGGATGAATTCTCATGGGTTTTCCCATAGATTTTGTCCACTCCAACCTCTATGGAGTCCATTAGCCCAATATTCAACTATCACACAATTGACAGTTCTAGCCCCTTTTATTTAATTAATGTCTTTTAGTCTCAAAATTAATTATTATTAATTGTTGACTAATATTAATTAAACAATATAGTTTCTCTTTTAATATATTATTCATATAATATATTAATAAAACATAATGAATCTCTTTCTCCACAAATCATCCTATCAAGTTGCTTTGGTGAAGGAAACCCAAAAGGACCATGCTCATAATCGGGTCAAGTACATACCAAAATAGTTATGGACTTAGAAACTAATCTAACACTAAGTGCCTCATGAATTTGACCCGATACACCAACTCTGAGACTCCACTTTTCGCTACTCACGGTGTTGATCAGGAATCAGTATGATTTGTGCCAATTCTACCGCAAGACCTACCAACTCTCACGTGACGATTGATCTAGTCTTCAACAAGGGGCCTATGTCACTCTAATCCATGAGCACACAGAAGTGTCTACAAACCATGTGTCACACGACCATCTAAAAGGATTGACAACTTGAAAACTCTATGTCTTAAGCTCTTCCTATAGGTACAAATTCAACCTATTAGGTGTCCTCAACGATCCAGATAAGGTTTTAGGAAAAGTTCATCAAACTAACTTATATGTATTTTATGTACTAAGTAATAAACAAACTAATCTATACTAACTAATATGTGATCAACAATGTACCTAATCGAATAGCAAGATAGTTCAGGTAGGCTAGTATCGAACACAGTGGACAGTAATAACAGTTAAAATACTACTAGATGTTAACTTAATTCTAACAATTAATGAAAGAGGGTTTTTTCTAGTTATTCAAGTCTAGAAACTTAAATACTACTTATCAAGAAGCAAATTAGCAAAAAAGCAATTTAAAACTAAGTTGAAAACTAAGAAAGGATTTTTTTGAAACCAAGAATTTAAAGAGATTTTTGCATAGATTCACTTCACTTGCTCCTATGGTTGATTTCGTGGAAAGTGCAATGGATTTATTATTTTGTTGCTTACCGATTGCTAGATTGATTAGAATTATGATCAATAGAGTAATCCTTTAGTTAAACAAGTTCAATCATTCAGTGATTAGCTGGAAAATTAAACAAGCAAACTAGTATTCAATTCGAATTATGCAAGACTAGTAATGTTGATTGAAATAAAGGGTTATACACATCAATTCAATACATGATTTTTCGTCATATATTAACTCATACATTAACTTACCAACTTTTCTATTTAATCCTAGGTTTTTGGTCAACACTGGCCTTATAACAATGTTATTCTCAATATCTTAAGATTCAAGCAAATTAAGATAGATAGATCATATAGTCTTAATTAAAATCAACAATAAATAGAAAAAGAAGTTGTCGTTAACATAAAAAGGTTCTTTAACGAAAAAGCATAATAACTACTAGTAAAAATCCCTATCCATCTAATAAACACATAGTATGCAAGATTATCTCCTCTAAACGAAAGTTAGAGTTTTTAGCCCATAACTACTGGAAACACACACATAAAAACAAAAATCACTTTGACCAACATGATTAAATCAAAGCAATAAAGTAGTTAAGAGTAAAATTGCCTTTAGATCTCTTCAAAATCAAGTCTTAAATCGATTTGTACGTTGTAGAACCTCCAAGGAATGTTTTTGGTTTCCAAAATTCATCAGAAACTTCAAGCATAAGTTAGGGTTAAGAGCCAAAACAGCAATATATAGTTGCCAAAAATTCTATCCAACATCATGGCGAATACGCCCCATATCTAAAACGCATAAATAGCAAGACATCCTCAGATCATGAAATATGAACTACCCACGGCGTAGCAATGGTTCCCATGTTGTAGCCTTTAGATTCCAAGCCTCCTTTTGATTCCACTTGACTTAGTCTGAAATTCCATCTTCTAGCTCCATAATTTCTTCTTTTTTGTCCCGAGCATGTATTTGCTGCTACAAAACATCATTTAAATGAATTAAGTACCTTTTGTTCTATAATGAGCATAAATTTAGCAAAAAGTATTAAGAAAACGCGCAAATTATATGATTAAATATGCACATATCAAAATACCCCACACTTGACTTTTTCTTGTCCCTAAGGAAAACTGATTTTATTATCATATCATCACATCAAAAACCTAGTCACCAACATCACACAGAACAATCCATTTTAAGCTCATCCATTACATCAAGATCGCAATACATGTAATTGTGTCTAAATTTCCTAAAAACTTCCCCAATCCTAATACTTACGATCCTCATAAACACCCATACTTATTTTGAACAACATTCGTTTTCTACATCCCTCCGAATATATCCTCAAAAATCTTTCTTAACCTCAAGGTAATTTTTGATTAAGCCCAAAGCATATATATATATATATATATATATATATATATATATATATATATATAGAAAAATAACCTAGAAAGAAAATTTACAATAAAATAAAATAGTTTGTTCACTCAAAATTTATCTCTTTTTTAGCAATTCACTTTTTTCACACAAAACTAAAAACCTAAGACGAAAAATATATGCTTAAGAATGGGAACTTAATCTTCAACCCTTATTGGTTAGAGGTACTAGTCTAGAGTGCAATGACTACTTAATCTCTCTTGGATACATTTCTAGTACACGATGTTAAACGTATTATGTCCCTCAACCTAAGCAAGTTCATGTTTTTGTCCCATGATTTCACTAGGACAGGGAAGCCACAAATACACTAGAACATATGTTGGCTCAAATAGACATCGAGGCTCGCATCAGATCATCCCACACAACACTAGAGACCTTGGTCTCAACACAACAATACAATAATTTTTTAACTAGATTCAATTTTAGACCATTGTTTCATGTCTCTAAAATTTAATCCTAATAATTTTTCATAATAGACACACACACACACACACACACACATATATATATATATATATATATATATATATATATATATCAGAATGCATTTTATTCCTATGTTCAACCCCTACCCCACACTTAATATCTGTAATGTCCTCAATGCATGCTTTAACAAGGACATAACATAAAAGTAAAGAGAGAAACTGGAACAGACTCCTTAGAATAGAAGTGGCAAGGTTGAACTTGAATGTTGTGTGGTTGACATCTCGTGAAATAGTTGAAAGAAAGACTGTGGACTGCTATAGGCACGCTCTTTGAGTCGCCAAGAAAATGGACTTCTTATCTAGTGATGAAAGAAGAAATTTGAAAATGGATCTGAACATTCACCACATCGTGGCTAAACAATGCAACATCATGGGATTCAATAAAACTAGAGAAAAATCGCGGTTTTTGTGTTTTCCACATCGTTGCTAGAGTAGCCACGACGTGGGTGATGCATCTCCAGGAATAAATTCTCTTATGTACAATTTTAATTCTGGTTGGAAAGGGTAGTACCAAGGTGGTATAACCCCCTCAAAATGACATAAATTTATGCCATTTCCAGTTGATATGACTTCTAAACTCATCTTTCATTCTAAATCTCTTTTCAAATGATCAAATCCCACCCCACACTTGTTCTTTTAGTCATGTTCTCGGGAATTTCTACATAAGCTCTTATCAACCAAACTTTTACCTGATCTAAGAACAAAAACAAAAGACTAGTAAAGAAGGAAAAACAATTACACAACTTAAAATTACTCAAACTTACTTAAATCCTACAAATTAAACACATAAATAAAATTGTCTTAAAAACGCCAACAGCTAAAATAAAAAGCAACAATAATCAATCTTCCTCCTCTTCATCTTTATATCCTGCCCCACTAGTTCCTGCTCCACCTCGATGGTCATCCCAACATTCTTCCCAAGTAGGAATGTAAGAATAATGATATGGTGCTCGTGTAGAAGGTGTAATGGCAAGATGATGCATGATTGACTCCAAACTATATCCCACATAATTAAGCCCCCTTCCTACGTTGTCATCATAACACCTAGCCATGACATGGTATGGGTCCATAAGAAGATCCTCAACCAGGGTCCCATCTCTCTAATGGGCTCTTCCCCCTCAACTCTTCACCTAACATTCCTTTGCCCTCTTGGTATCTTAATTGGATCGTCATCAGGAACCACATAGTTGCTTCCACCCAAATCCAAAACAATACAGGCCGTCTTGACTAATCTAGGTTGTAATGGGTGGCCATGCACTTCCATGAGAAATCTCACCTTAGGGGCATCAAATACTCCATATGACCAGGCCAACCTGGTCACTAACATCCCTTTATAAATAGGAGCCCCCGCCTTATTCTTCATAGCTCTTTCGGTATGGAAATCTACTACATAATATCGTAAATGGCCAAAAGTTTGTGGTGTAATAATACACCACAAGAAAAATACATTAAGAATGATAATAGGTTCTCCTTCTTTATTCTGGTTGATCGAGAATGTGATCAATATACGGATGAACCTATAGATAGGGGATCAAATGTGTGCCTTTAAAGCTGAACCACTTGTATAAATTCCATTTGCAATTTTTGTTCACCACTCTGCTTCATCAATGCCCTGAGGTAGATTCATATAGCAATTGTCTATAAAAATAGGGAACCTTTCACTCATTGCCTCTGACTGATTATAGAGGTCCAGTCTCCATGCAAGCTCCACCAAGATACATTCCTGACTTCTCCCTCCAAGACAAAATGTAAATTTTACTATGTTATCAACCTCTTCTCGCTTCCTAAATTTGGTTGTGGTGAAAAACTCAACACATAGTTCTTTGGATATCGGCTCTTGAAGATGGAACAATCTTCTCCACACTATACATGTCACTCTAACCACATTGTCATTAAGTAATTTAGTGAGATATGGTGTCCCTCCGTCTTCATGTTTGGTTTCCCAAATCTAATCCCAGTTAATAATTGGAGGCATGTGAACTTCTTTTACCCATAACCATTCCAACATCTTTCATCATTCAACAAATACCTAGGGTTGCACCACTTTGGGAAATCTATACCACAAGAATTCAGGTGGGTTGTTAGCTCTCCTTGGTCCTACGCTGCAAAAATCAAACAACAAAATCAAAGCACCAAGCTTAAACAAGAAAAATAGAAAAATAGTTGCTCGTTGAAATGTCCCCACGCAACGACGATAATCTGTCACGCTGTGGTGTAAGAACAAGTGCGACAATCGATTCTTGAATTGGGCTGTTTCATCCATGCATGTCAAAATCTATCACAAGGGTTTTGTTCAGGCCATAATACATTACCATTAGAAACCTTATTCATACCAAAACAACTTGGAATTGCCCCTAATTTATGCAAAAACTCGTAAACTCTAGGTTAGTGAAATCTCCAAAAAATCGACCCAAAACACTAAATTGGTCCGTAAAACTCAGTAATCAAACATTAATTAAGTGATTTAGGGTATGCAAATTGTACCTTTACTTGAAGATTCACAGAAAATCAAGAAACTGAGAGGAAGTATTCAGTGTGAAGAAGAGAGAAAACGGTGTGGGGTGTTTGCTTTGGTAGAATCAAAATTGCCTTTTAGGGTTAAAGTTTAGTTACTGCATGAAAAACTCGCCACGCTGTGGCAATGGGTGCCATGTTATGGGATTTCAAAAACACGCGATCTTATTCTTTCTTTGAAATTACGTGATTTTTCAAAGGCCTATGACGTGGGAATAGCTCCTCCAGGCCGTGGCCACTGGGCAATTCGAAAAAAATTTCTAAATATTTTTGCTTTAAAATCTTACACCCCACACTTATGTATTGCTTGCCCTGAGAAAAATAATTAGAAGATGATGATAAAAGAGAGAAAATCCTAACTTAAACAAACTAAAAATAAAGTAACAAAAAAATGAAAACAAAAGTAAAAGGAAATGAAAACACAAACCGCGGGTTGCCTCCCGTAAGTGCTTCTTTTTATGGAGTCATGAGCTAGACTCCTTCCTGCTCTATGTTGCAGCGGCTATCCCCAAGATCACATTTTCACCTTCATTTCCCCATTTTGCATCCCTTCTTCATATCTTTTGACCTGATGCCCCCATGACCTTAAATGCCATTCTGTCCTCTTTAATTAACTCAATTGCTCCATGTGGAAACACTTCGTTCACCATGAATGGTCCATACGATTGCGACTTCAATTTCCGTGGAAAAAACTTCATTCTTGAATTAAAAAGAAGAACCTTTTGTTCCGCATCGAAATCTTTGTTTCCTCGCAACCGAACATCATGTCATTTCTTTGTTTTGTCCTTGTAAATCAATGAGTTGGTGTACGATTCATTTGTCAACTCATCCAAGGCATTAAGCTACATTAAACAATTAGGATGTAATTCTGCTAATTCAAAGTTGCAAGTCTTCAAAGCTTAATAAGCTTTGTGTTCAGTTTCGACCGGTAAATGAAAATATTTTCCAAAAACTAGCCTATAAGGCATAGTACCAATGGGTGTTTTGAATGCGGATTGAAATCCCCACAGTACATCATTGAGTTTTCTGGGCCATTCTTTTTAATTTTCTCCAATCGATCTTCCCAAAATTCTTTTTAAAGCACGATTAGTGACTTCGGTTTGCACACTTGTTTGGGGTGATAAGGTGTTGCAAACCTATGGTTTGCACCATATTTTTGTAACACCTTTGCAAGTTGATCATTGCAAAAATCGGTACCCTGATCACTTATTAAAGCTCTACGCATACCAAAACAAGAAAAAAATATTGAGAAATTTAATGACTACATGTGCGTCATTAGTGGGTAAAGCTTGCGCTTTCGCCCACTTCAACACGTAATCAATTGCAACTAAAATATACTTGTTACCTCGAGATGCTGGAAAAGGGCCCATGAAATCAATACCCCAAACGTCGAAGACTTCACAAACTTGGATGCTATTATGGGGAATCGCATTTATAGATGAAATATTTCATGATCTTTGGCACGAATCGTACTCTTTCACAAATGTAGTAACATCTTTAAAGATCAAAGGCCAATAGAATCTTGCGTCAAAAACCTTCTTGGTTGTGTATTAAGCCCCATGATGTCCTCCACTAGGCCCACTATGACAATGTTTTAGAATGTCATTTGCTTCTTTCCCAAACATACATCTGCTAATCATTCCACCAGGGCAACTTCTAAATATATATGGCTCGTACCAGAAATAATATTTGATTTATGAGAATAGTTTCTTCTTTTGTCGATAAGATAATCCCTTTGGAAGATATCTACTTGGCAAGTAATTCACTATGTCTACATACCAGGGTTCTTCACGTCCTATAACCATCAAGTATTTTTCATCGAAGTTATCATCGACCTCACCTTCTTTCAATTCTTCAAGCTTCAGATTTCCCAAATGCGAGAGATGATCAACAACCACATTCTCCATTCCATTTTCCCCTGATTTTAATGTCAAATTCTTGTAATAAGAGCACCGATCAAATCAACCTCGGCTTTGCATCCTGCTTTCTGAACAAACACTAAAGAGCAGAATGGTCAGTAAAAACAATGGTCTTAGACAAAATTAAATATGGCCGAAACTTGTCAACGCATAAACCACAACCAAAAGTTCTTTTTCAGTGGTAGTATAATTTTCTTGGGCTAGGTTAAGTGTTTTACGTGCATAATAAATTAGTTGAAAATGTTTTTCAACCCTTTGCTCTAAAACCACTCCAACAGAAAAATCAATCGTGTCACACATGAGTTCAAAAGGGACGTTCCAATTTGGGGAAATCATTATGGGAGCCTTTGTCAAAATTTCCTTCAAAGTTTCAAACGCTTCTACATATCCACTAGAAAATTTAAATTGCACGTCTTTTAAAAGCAATTGGGTCAAAGGTCTCGTTATTTTGAAAAATCATTAATGAATCTGCAGTGAAATCCCCCATGACTTAAAAAGCTTCACACCTTTTCCGTTTGTTGAGGGTGGTAATTTTGCAATGGTGTCGATTTGTACTCAGTCGAACTCAATCCCGAAATTGGAAACTTTGTGACCTCAAACTATCCCCACCTTGACCATAAAGTGACACTTCTCCTAATTCAAAACTAAATTCATCTTTTCACATCTGACAAGTATTAAATCGAGGTTAGCCAATCAATCTTCAAAAGAGGAAACAAAGATAGAAAAATCATCCATGAAAACTTCCATGAAATTCTCCACCATATTGTGAAAAATGGTGGTCATGCATCCCTGAAATGTGGTTGGGGCGTCGCATAATCCAAATGACATTCTGCTATAAGAAAATGTTCCACTGGGATACGTAAATATTGTCTTCTCTTGGTCTTATAGATCTATCGGAATCTGGAAGTATCCTGAAAGGCCATCTAGAAAATAGTAATAAAGGTGACCAGATAAATGCTCAAGCTTTTAATCAATAAAAGGAAAGGAAAAGTTTCATCGTTTAACTTGCAATAATCGATACACACTCTCCAACATGTTACCATTCGAGTCAGGATTAGTTCGTCTTTCTCGTTCACCACCACAGTCATCCTTGCTTTCTCTGACACCACATGAATTGGACTTACCCATGGACTATCTAAAATATAGTATATGATTCCCGTGTCCATCAATTTTACTATCTCCTTTTTTACCACCTCTTACATATAAGGATTTAATCTTCTTTGAGGTGCACTATTGGTTTGGCTCCTTCTTCATATTAATATCATGCAAGAGATACGAGGGACTAATTCCTTTGATGTCGGTCAATTTCCAAGCAATAGAGGTTTTCCGTTTTTTCAAAACCTCCACCAAACTCTCATTGTCCTTTGGCTCTAAATCAGATGCTATTATAACATGCTTTTGCTCTTTCTCTTCTAGAAACACATACTCCAGATGGTCAGGCAAGGTTTTCAACTCTAATTTCAACCCCTGTTTAGGCACCATGTTGTGGCCACTCAGCCATGTTGTTGTATTTTCCACCTTTACGTCTAATCGTGAGTTTCCCATTGGCCACGTCGTGGCCATTTTGCTGTGTCGTGGCGAGTCTTCAGAACATGTTTGTGTTCCTACTTTTTGTTCCTACAAATCCTCATACTCAATTAAATGGTGACATGTGTAACATTTAATGCTCATTTACTGAAATTTATTGATATTTTAATATAGTAATGTGACACGTGTCATCATTTAAATGAGTAGGAGGATTACTATGAACAAAATGTAGAAGGATATATATATATATATATATATATATATAAACCTTTCTCATAACTCGATATCTAGACATGTGTATATAGCAATGTACTTAAAATCCTACTTGATCTCTAATTACCATATATAAATCTTATTGTTTGATCCATAAGCAACATATATTTGTTTGAACCCAAAGCAACTTCTTAGGTTTCCCTCTTTCCTAATGATCAATCTTCTAGAACTCATTATGTAAAGAAGGGGTAAATCTGAAAATTAGTTAATATTAACCCATATTTGTTTGAACCCAAAGCAGCTTCTTAGGTTTCCTTCTTGCATAAGGATCAACCTTCTACAACTCATTATGTAAAGAAGGGGTAGATCTGAAAATTATTTAATATTAAACACCCCCCCATGTGCCCCTTCAAATGGAAATTGAGATATTCTTTAATTCCAACAGTGTGTGTGCGTATTTCAATCAACTTTATCTTTAAAAGCTTTTGTTAGAAGGTTAGTTCGTTGTTCCTTCCGGTTGATGTGTTCAACAAAATCTCATTTTCTTCAACTTTCTCATGAATGTAGTGAAAGCGAGATTTGATATGTTTGCTCCGACCATGAAAAACAAGATTTTTGACTAGTATATATATATATATATATATATATATATATATATATATATATATATATATATATATATATATATATATATATACCATTTTTCTAAGTCCAACTAGAGAAATCAAAAGAAATAGATGGAAGTGAAAAAACATTTGATATTCCTTATTTTTCTAATGGAAGGAATTGAAAAGAAGTAAAATAATAATTTTGCTAATAAGGTTCCTTCCAATTTTAAAAGGATTTTGAGATAAATGAATAAAATATTTATTTTTCTTTCATTTTTTTTTCTAATACATGAACATCAAAATACATTTTTTTTCGGATTACATGTCTCTTATCTTCACTTCATATTTTCCTCCCATATATACTCTTTTCATTATTAAAACTTGGAAACAAGTCGTTAAAATATTCAACTAAAAGAAACCATTTTTATCGAAATAAATCTTCTAAACGAAGCATATATACACCATTAATGGTATTTTGATTAAAAAATATTATTTAAAAAAAATCTTAGTTTCTCATTTTGTTTACACTTTTTTACTTCCTATTTGTTCATCAATATATATATATATATATATATATATATATATATATATATATATATATATATATAGAGAGAGAGAGAGAGAGAGATAGATAGATAGGTAAATGATCAAATGAGAACCACTAAAGGTTAAGAACCACTTAAGAACCATTTCATTAAGGGTATTTTTGTCTATTTAATATAAACAATACAAAAACACACAAAAGATTCATTTTAAAATCAGATCTATCTTTTCAAATGATAAATCCTTTCTAACTCTCCCACCATTTTTGAAGAATACATATTCTTATTATCATCACCACCTACCACCGTCGGCACCGCGGTCACCATTGTTTCCGACCGCTTAACCTTCGTCGGAATGTCGAGTCCCTCATGTTTTTTTTTGCTTCAGATCTAGAACCACAACAAAAAATGACATTACTAAGGTGTTTCCGCTTCAGATCTACCATCGACCACCACACCACCGTTTGTCATCTCCGACGACATAATTTTGATGACTCTTTTTTTTGTGTTTTTTGCTCATACCTAACCAGATCTGAATGATGCTAGTGATTTTTTTCTCATCTCTGATCGTGTTCCTAATCTAGATCTTTCGAGATGTCGTCAGATCTAGAACCTCTACTTTCTGACCCGCCATCAGTTTTGCCTCCACCTTCAGATTGAACACTTTTTGTCACCAGAACACTAGATCTACCACCAGATCTTTCGTACGGTTTGTCTAGATCTGCAAGCTTCGATCTAGATTTACGATTTCTGTCACCACCGATGTCCAGATCTGTCAGGTCCGACAATATTGAAAGAGTTCCGACGAGATTTGGTGTCATGTTCTTCAGGTTGCACAGTTGGTTTTGTGTTCTTCATCTCAGACCTTAGAAATTTGGTTGTTTTTTCCTCTGAAGATCTGGATATGTTTGCCGTCAAACCTCTCCGAAGAAACAAACAACATCACCTGACTTCAGAGATGATGAAAATCTTATATATTTTGTCAGATCTGATGTTTTATGGTGATTATGGATCTGATTTATCTGGTGCACACAAAGTGTTTGATGAAATGCCTCAACGAAATGTGGTAAGTCATTAAGTTGTGAATATTATGTATTAGTTTGTCTAAGTTATTAAGCTGTGAATGTGTATTTTTTTGATGTATTAAGTGTTGAATTTTTGTCTAAAATGTTGAATTAAGTTGTGAATTAGTGTTTGAAATGTTGTATTAAAATATGAATTGTGATTTTTTATCATATCTGATTCAAAAGGAAATGATATTGGCGATGTTGGCAATGGTGGTTGGTGGTGGTGATGGTTGATAACAGTGTACGATAGATGGCGGTGTTGATATTGGTGGTGGTGGTAGAGCAATGATATGCTTTATTTCTCACTCATCTTATTCGTTGATTTTAGATAAGTTATATATATATATATATATATATATATATATATATATATATATATATATATATAATGTTTACTTCTAAAATATGATATAAATTATTTATGTATTAAACTGTGAATAAGTCTTTTAAATACACTGAAATATGAGATTATACTTGTAAATGAGTTGTGAATGTATTGTATAAAACTGTGAATCTTGAGTATTACATTGTGAATTTTATTCAAAACTTAATATATTAAATTCGCAATTTAATACATAGAAATGCCTACATGTATTAACGTATAAATATAAGTTTTAATTTGAAAATATGGTTGTAAATATAAATTTTTTTATCTTAAATTGTGAATTTATTATATTAAGCTGTGAATTTTGAATACTAAAATATGAATATTGTATTATGTTGTGAGTTTTATTCACAAATTAATATATTAAATATACATATATAATAGAAATACCTCCATATATTAATGAATAAATATAAGTTTTAATTTGAAAATATGGTTGCCAATATAATTTTTTTTGTCTTAAATTGTAAATTTATTATAATAAGTTGTGAATTTTGTATACTAAACTATGAATTATCTATATTAAGAGTTTCAAATAGATATTATGGTTGTGAATTTATATTTTTTGTATTAAACTATAAATTTGTTGTAATAAGCTGTGAGTTTTATCTTTTAAGCTGTGATTTTTGTATTTTAAACTTTAAATTAACTACATTAAGCTGTGAGCATTTATTTAAATTGTGAAATTGACTATATTAAACTGTGATTTTTGTGTTTAAAAATTTTAATTGACAACATTAAACTATGAATTTTCGGTTTAAATTGTGAATTGATTACATTTTGCTGTAAATTTTTTTATAATTTGTGTGAAAATATGAATGATTGTTGGGTCAAAAATATGGTTTATACTTTACTTTTCTAGGAAATTGTATTTTTATGTAATGTTTATGAGTTTACGGTGAGATGGTCTGTTTACGGCCGTAAACCCATTCACGACCGTAAACTCATTAGTCCCATATTCCCCTTGTATATATATATATATATATATATATATATATATATATATATATATATATATATATATATATATATATATATATATATATATATATATATAGGTGTTAGAGGTGAGGAGTAGAGATTGATGAACATGAGAAGAGAGAATCTAGAGAGAAGAAGAGAGCATTTTGTGTGTGTGAATCTTGTGTAAGGAACTTAATTTATATCATTAATACATTCAAGATTCATATTATTTTTCTTCTTCTTCTCTTCTATTTGATCTGACATCATCCGTTTGATTGAGATTATGTACCATCAAACGGATTTGATTGATACACAGGCAGATTGGGACTTACAATTGGTATCAGAGCTTGGATTGTATCAGTTAATTTTGTCAGATCTGGAGCATATTTGATCTTATTTTTGAAAGATTTTTGTGTTTTTGGATAGATCTCTGAAAATTAAGGGGGGTTTCTTCTTTGGATTTTTTATAAACACGAGTTTTTGATCGAGTTTTTAAGCAAAAAGGGTGAAAAACGTCATTTTTTTAAGGGTTTACGACTTCTCGGCCGTAATCAGTTTGCGGTTAGGGTTTCTCGGCGGCGGCGACGGCTAGGACTTCAGAGTTTACGGCCTCGGAGCTCACGGCCCGAGGTTCACAGTCCGAGATTACGGCGCTCGGTTTGCGGCCAGCGTCACCTAGGGTCCGAGGTTCGGACCTCGTCCTCGCATCTCGCATCTCGCATCTCGCTTCGCAGCAGGATCTTCGCTTCGCTCTTTAAAAAATTCGAAACGGAATTGGGGGCGACGGGGATCGAACTCCGGCCTCCTGCATCTTTGACTCAGCGCCTTACCACTTGATCTACCTTGCCACATGCTACTTTTTTTCCGTTTTTAACTGAACAACTCTCATTTTCGAACCCAGTTTCGTAAATTTGTCACTTTTAACCCCAAAACTCAATTTCTTTTAATTTTAAATTCCTTTTTCATCCAAAATAAAAAAAATAAAATAAATAATAATAATAATAATAAAAAATAATAATAATAATAAAAAATTTATTTTTCACTTTTATTTTTGACTTTTTATTTAAAAATTTGACTTTGACTTTCCGGTTTGACCTTTGATTTTAAACTTTGACTTTCTCGTTTGACTTTTAAAATTTCAATTTAGCTTTTCGGTTTGACTTTTAAGTTTGACTTTTTCAAGTTTGACTTATAAGTTTGACTATTTAAATTTGACTATTAAGGTTGACTTTTGAGAAAAATGGAATTTTTTTAATTTTACGTTTAAGTTTTATTTTAGCTTCGAGTTGTGCTTTTAATGACTTTTGAGGTCAACAAGGGAATTGAAGACATGAAAGAGAATCGTCAGGATATGTTAAGACAAAATTTCAACATGTTCAACTACATTCCCGGAGAAACCATGGAGGCTCAGCTGCAGCGAAGAAACAACTTCACAGTGAAGAAAAAGACATGTTTTCACTGTGGAGCACCTGAACATATTGCCCAAAACTGTCCAAATCGCGCATACGTTCCCTACTACGCACAAGGGTGGCAGAACGCGCGAAGAGGGAGATACTCCAACAGATACCTCTCAAGGTTACGTTCAGACAATGGCGACTGGAATGCCTAGAAGGCTAGGAATCAATTTCACAAGGCCAAGAATCAAAATCCCATGGGCAAAAAGGGAATGTTGGCGAAAAAGCAAAATCCAAGAGATGCTCTTGTGAAGCCAAGACCAGTTAGGTCAAGGTCATCTCGGAAGCCAACTACAAGTTCAAAAGCAAGTATTGAGCCACCGATCAGATCGAAAAAGAAATGGGTTAAATCCAACTACAAATGGGTTCCAAAGGCTCACTCTCCCAAATCTTCTAACGATTCTAATATTTCTACATCTTTTGTTCGTGATAAGCCGGATATGTCATGGGAGAGAGTACCCTGCATTGATGACAAAGGTCGACCCAGTTTCAAAATGGACTGGGTTCCAAAGACCAATTGATCTCGCTCTATGTCGGAGCAGCTATGGAGGCATATCATCAAATTTCAGTTTGTTGCTGGTGGCTGTTCCAGACACATGATAAGAGGCATCTCTCAACTGTACAACATTCAGACCTTTGTTTGAGAGTATGTGTCCTTTTGCGGGAAAGGATGAAAGGAAGAGATCACAAATGGGGTTAGTGCTTAATGACATGAAGAATTTTCGGATCTGTTTTGAGATTATGTGTGTTGTTCTCAGACCTTCTGGATGTGAATTCAATCGGTGAATTACGATTTGCGTTTTCTTCTCTATACTCCTGAGTTTATCTTACTCTGATTCATTTTAAAGACAATCTTTTATAGTTTTTCTTTAGTAGGTGTCTGTTGGGAAGTGATATCAAGAATGTGATAACGGGCAGTCTAAAACATGTGTAAAAGACTGAATCTGAATTGTCTAGACTCCGTGTTCAATGTGCTGGTAGGCATGAAGGATTTGAAAGTGAGGATTTAGATAGGATTGTTTGGACTGACTATATGATGCTCGGGTAGATTGAGCAGTGAGATAAACACGGGAACCTACATGATACACTAAATTAAAACGCATCTAGAATAGTGGTTCAATTTTTCCTTGATGTACGGACTTATGTCCTTAATTCTGGTTCTGATAGGGCGACTAGGGGGTTCTGATAGAGTAGGTCTGTAGGAAATTAATTTCTTGCTTTCTATCTGTCAGTCATATGTTGCTTCCTCTGCGTGATCGGAAGATCCGACCTGGATTGCAACATATGCAACTCTATTTCTACACACCTTCTTATCTATGAAACTATCTCTATCTGTAAGTCATATGTTGTCCCCTCTACGTGATTGGAAGATCCGACCTGGGACACAACATATGCAACATTCTACCTCTCAATCCCTCTATCCTAGTTAGCCATATGTTGTCCTCTCTACACGATTGAAATATATCCGACCTGGACACAACATATGCACCCATTTCTAAATCTGACTTCCTCCTTAATAATTGTTTACTCACCTAAATTAAGGAGTTCATTGGAAGTTCTTGATAACGAGGGTATATCGGGAAGTGGGGAACATGTTCTAATGCAAATAAAATCGAACCATTTAGAGGTTGTCTTTAGATCTCGCTGCTTAATTTAAGTGGACAATAATACCCGGGGTCGTCGTCAGCTAAATGGTTTATTTAGAAAAGTTGTTAATATTCTTCGTGTTTAAGTGGACCACAATACCGACAATTGACTGGATCTATTCATGAAGGTAAAGGTACTGATAAACAAGTTTAGGCTGTCTCACAACTTTAATCCCGAATATTTTTGTTTTTGTTAAATTTGTTCATAGTTTTTCTCTATGCACAAATTTAGGCGGAGAATTAAAAAAAATCAAAAATCAAAGAAAAATCAGAAAATTTCAAAAATCAAACAAAAATCAGAAAATTAAAAATCCAAAAATAATGTTATTTCTATTTTGTTTTTGTTTTAAGTTTTCTTTTAGTTTTGTTTTGTCTTCAAGAGAGATTTCAGGTATTGATAAGACTCATGGAGACTGTATCGAAGAATTTTTGAGCCAAGGCTTAATTCGTGATCATCGAAGAATTCTCATTCGAAGGAGCAAGAAATGAAGATTATTCTTTCGACATTCAATCTTTCAACCCCAGAAGCAAGGTAAAGCTGAAATTGAAGATTATGTGACAGATTGCATTGAAGCCTCCTCAATCAGTCTACTGCTATCGTTGTACCTGCTAAAGTGATCCAGAATATTTGTTCTCTCTAATGTTCTCTCTAAAGATTCTCAAGCTGAAGGTGCTATCTTTCAAGAATCAGTACAAGAAGCCTCCTTACTCAATGTGCATTCAATGTCAAATTCTAAAGAAAAGCCCAACTGCTCAAGATGAAGTCATTCATTGAAGATTCATCAAGTTCATCTTGAAGTTGTGAAGAATTTGAAGATAAATGTTGAAGCTAAGCTCTCAATGAAGATTAACAAGAAAAGCCAGCTACTTTTTTGGGGAAGCTTGTTGGGTCATTTAAAAAAGAAAGTTATAAACCAAGGGGGAGATTGTTGGGTCAAAAATATGGTTTATACTTTACTTTTCTAGGAAATTGTATTTTTATGTAATGTTTATGAGTTTACGGTGAGATGGTCTGTTTACGGCCGTAAACAGGTTTACAGCCGTAAACCTATTTCTGATCGTAAACTCATTAGGCCCATATTCCCCTTGTATATATGTAGGTGTTAGAGGTGAGGAGTAGAGATTGATGAACGTGAGAAGAGAGAATCTAGAGAAAAGAAGAGAGCTTTTTGTATGTGTGAATCTTGTGTAAGGAACTTAATTCGTATCATCAATACATTCAAGATTCATATTCTTCTTCTTCTTCTTCTTCTTCTTCTTCTTCTCTTCTATTTGATCTGACATCATCCGTTTGATTGGGATTCCGCACCATCAAACGGATCTGATTGATACACAGACAGATTGGGGGCTTACAATGATTTATGTATAAATTTGTGTGTTAATTTTCTTATATATATATATATATATATATATATATATATATATATATATATATATATATATATATTCTTGTATACATTTGTAAGAATCCACTAGTTTTATAATTCTTTTGCATTAAATTCAAACGAGTGGATTATTAGGCTTTATTAGACTATGAATGTAGTATTTAAGTTGTTAATACATGACTTTGTTTACAGATATTATTTGGAAGAAATGACGGCTACTATGTTGATACAGGTGGTTGGTGGCGGCATGTGGTGATAGAGTTTGAGTTTTTGACTTCTTTGAATTAGTGATTTATTGTAAAACAATTTGTTTTAAGTTGTGAATTTTTTGCATTAAATTGTAAATGGAATGTGTAAAGTTGTATTTTACATAAGTTTTGTGTTAAAATATGAGAGCTTATACGAATGAAAATATTAGACTGTAAAAATTATAAACTTGCCCTCTTCGTACCAAAAACACAAAAAATTAGGATTGTAACATGTTTAATAATAGTATCATGTACATATTTACTAACTAATTGGGGTTCTTAGGGTTCTTAATATTTTATAGTTCTCATTTAAACCACTCCCTCTCCCCCTCTCTCTCTCTCTCTATATATATATATATATATATATATATATATATATATATATATATATATATATATATATATATATATATTGGTGAGTTTAATATAGAATCAAAATACATCATAGAACCATAGAACAACATGAAATTGACCAATGTTCATAACTAAACATACATGTTCATTATTGTACATATATATATATATATATATATATATATATATATATATATATATATATATATATATATATATATATAGAGAGAGAGAGAGAGAGAGAGAGAGAGTTAGGTTCATTTTAGTTATTTTAAAAAAGTAATTAATGCATATTAAATGCTGAAGATGTAATTAATATCCATTATATCTTCAATATATAATATGCATTAATTACTTTTTTAAAATAACTAAAATGATTGGTCTATAATCAATCATACATGTACACAATAGATAGTGAAAACAAAATAACCTAACCCTATATATATATATATATATATATATATATATATATATATATATATATATATATATATATATATATATATATATATATATATATATATATATTAGTGAAGATTTTAGACCATGCCAAACACGACCCAATGATTTAGCTAAAGAAGATATTTATGTATTACGTCAAATGAAAGTACTCTGTATCCAGATTTGCATTTGCCTCCTAATTCCATGAGCTGGTTATAATCAAAATCAAAGGATAATCTTAAGAAGAGAAATTCACAATGTATTGTAAAGCTGGTTCGTTTATATCTTGAATCTGAAAAAAAAAAATCCAATTGTCTGCTTATATGGAAATAAAATATTAACAAAAGTTACCTTGTTAAGCAATGTTGATTTTTGGCAGCCGTATTTTCAAGAGTAGTGGTGACCATGTTGAGAAGAAAACGAATTAGGGTTGATGTGGGTTGTTAATGTAGCGTTTCAAATAGATAGGGTAAGTCAAGAGGAGGCATGCTTATCTTTGGTTGATTTAAATGAGGACTTTTGTTTCTCAATATTTATATCCTTCGCCTAAAAGTGAAACATGGATCATAGGATTAGAGAAAATGATCAGACTAACGGAAGAAAAAATATTAACACACCAATAGTAGCTCTATACATTATGGATTAAGCTTACTTCATAATTTATATCAAATATTACAAAAAAAAACCATGTCGTGTCTATATGAGCCAAGTGATCCAGATCAACACACAAAGTATACAAGCTTTTTTCTATTCGTTTATCACTTAAGTATTTGTTAGCCACAAAATCCAAGAAATTAAGAGAAAACTATTGTTCAACCAGCTCAGGTAGTTTTTGTTTCACATGCTTGTACTTATTGGAGTAATCTAGAGGTTAACCACTTACAAATGAATTACAGTTTGACAACCTCTTCAACGATCCTCTACTAATTCTAGAGTTAGGACACTAACAAAATTTAAAACAAATCCAAAAGTCAACATGAAACAAAATATCATAAACTCTGTTATCTTTAGAAATGCCAAGTATCTAGCCTCTTCTATTTTCACATTATTTTACATTCTTAATTTCTTATTGGAGGTAACTCAACTCATAAGTTATGTCCTTTATTATATAGCTGAAAATAGTGTATTTGAAGAATACCAAAGAATGTGGCTCAAGGTAATATAGAAATGTTAAAGTATGTTGTTTGTCTTGATTCAACACCTCTCAAGCATGTGATGTGGTGACGTGAAGGAAAAATATATTGTTTATGCTGATTGTTACCGGGGAAAAGTTCTCTAACCACATCTTTCTGAATAAAGGTGGTACATGATAGTATGTTTTAGGGAATGGAATACCAAATATAAAAAAAGATTCAAAAGTAAAATAAAAAAAAAAAGATGTTACATAATTACTAAATTCACCGAGAACCTAACCTGGAGTTCATGTCAAGTCTCTCTTGGATTCATTTAAACCTAAGGTGCGACCAGACCAACTATTCCCACATTCCTTGTGTCAAAGTGTGGACCAATATTCTGTCAAGTCAATTAAAAACCATAGATTAAAAAATCAATATCTTATTTTAATTAACCGCAATTAAATAGTATGTTTATAATGTAAGTCTAGACAAAATCTTCATATAAGTATGTAATTTGCAAAGTTTTATTGCATGTTCTTAATGGTAGGTGTTAACATAAAAAAGCAATAAGAAGGATAAAATCAAATTAGTTGTGACAAAGTCAAAAAATATTGTTTGTAATCTAATAACTTTCAGCTGCACTTCGTCTTTTAGAACTGCAGAGGTTGATATCGACATATTAATACTTAAAGTTCAAGAATAACCAAAATTTCGATTATTTGTAAAAATAATGAATACTATTTGACGTCCAAGTGCATCACCCCGAAAGTGTTCTAAGAAAACCCCAACAAGAAATACGAAAATGGAAACATAAATCTTAAACTTTAAGAGGCATAAAATTCATGTCAATAAAAAACCCATCATCAAAAGAGGTATTAAAAGTGATATACTATTGAAACTGAATAATCAGCTTGTAGAAGCTTATGAACATGGACACATAAATTCTGAAAGAAAACATTTGAAAATCAAAAAATGGAAAATAAGGAAGAGGGGTGCAAAGGGAGTTCTTTTAACTCACCATAGATGCATTGAAGATACGATACTCGTTTAGCTGAAGCTTTAGGTTATGTTTTTTGGCAGGCTCATCAAGTGGGTCGGTGTACTTTATAAAACAAACTCTACCACCATAATTGCATCATTGAGCAGTCTCTTTTATACATTTTTCCGTACACCCGGAGGTCATAAAAAGAATGAAATGGAAATTCATACTTAGCATCTAAATTATGAAGGAAAATGATCCTACTTTTCAGGTAATGTGAAATAGAAAAGGTAAAATGAAGGACGAGGTGGAATCATACCATCATTTTCAACTAATTTAGCACCATGATCAACATCAAGCCATTTATAGGAGGTACCACCATTTGTCATCATCATCAGAACCCCAAAATCATGCAATCCTTCATATAGAAGCATTATATTTCAACCAACAGATGAAAAGAGCCCTACATATGGTAATGTTGATTTCAAGACAGTAGAGATACACAAACCTACTGGTTTCTTCCCCGAATTCATTAGGTCTTGGGGTTATAACATTAATATGCATGACCCGTTGACTTCTATTGGGGAGCTCCATAGCTTCTGTCGCAAGTAAACCGAAAGTATCAAATGCAATAGGTATAAACGTGTGTTGATTTTCCATGCATGCTTTCTCATGTTTTGCCACTTTGCATGATGTAACTTTTAAAGCAGCTTGCCCACAGTGAAAACCTCACTCCCCAAGCCCAAAAGAGGGGAAATCCCAATTAGATCCACGCATGCATTCTTCCCTGCATCCTATCCAAATACTAAAACATCAACTAGTCTAAGTGTTGATCTTCCTTCTAATGGGTCAGTCAGAAAGTTAAGAGGTGCCTCTTTCTTGGAAAAAACCTTAGCGCACCTAAATATGTCGAAAAGAACATCCTAACTAGATCGTTTCGGTACTTGAAACGCGAGAGCTCTGTATAATGAGCTTCATGCTCCCCAAAGGAGTCCAAGCAAACCTTGCGACAAACAGGGAAAGTCTCATCAGCCGGAAATAAAGGGATCATAAGGCGATACTTGAGGATGGCTACTCCACTGGCAACATATGCTAGCCAAGACTGCCAATAGGAATAGTCATAAGAAAATCTTGAGCGTGTGGGGCCCTCTGACTCTCAAAAATTGTTTTCTACCTAATCTTCATGTCGAAGTGAATTTGCATGTCTTGGAAAATTTTACTAAAAAGGGCACTCGCCAATTAGTGTTGGGCTTTTGGAGGGACAGTGTCCTTATTAGTGAAACCGATGAAGTCAAAGCCCAAAATCGTATCATGAAGACAGGCAAAAGCACAAACATAATCTGAATCCATACAGCATATGTCTATATCTTGTATGATATGGTCTTGTAACACATACGATTAAGCTCGTGAGGCCACAAAAGCATAAGAGGAAACCTCTACAGTTGAGTACAACCCCAAACCACCAAACCTAATTGGTAACGAAGCTAGTCGCCATTGAAGGTCCCCAAAGAAAGGACCCCTACAAACAACAATTTCCTCAATCAACGTACATAACCCTTTATCAAAACACAAAGCATCCTCTTCTATGCGAACGGTATGGCATGTCCTCAGGCTAAAGAAAAGTTTGGTGATGCCCATGCAAGATCGAAGCAAAAGGGGATCACTTTGCGGGTCATGTAACTGTGGTAGAACGTGCATCATATCAATAGCCTTGGAAGCCCTCTTCATGGCTAACCCACTAATAAAACTCACATCTCCACTAGCAGCTCCCCCGAAGAAGCCTCACCCCCAATAACGGTCGCCCAATGTCAGCAGGGAATAAATCTGTATGAAGCTTCCTACAATCACATGAAGGCCAAAATATCTAAGTTATCTTATATTAAGCTCAAGATCCATTTCTGGGTCGGCCACCCTAATTATGTCTAATAGTTTAGCCAGCTTCTCTAAATCTCCAATAACGGTCCCATCATCAAGGTACCTGTAACATCCAAAAAATTTCAATAAATTTAAACCTTTCAAAAGCAACCCCTTTATTAATAAAAGTTTTTATAAACTATTATTTACAAAACATTATTTAAACAAAGTCTCCCAAGATCCAGTTAGTTGTAAAACCAAGGATGTGTACGGTCACACCTTTGCCTTGCCATGGTCCACTGAAGTACCAGAAACCATAAACCAACTGTAACATGAAGCTTAGTGAATTCCCCAAAGTACCAACACACAATCAAATAACACACATAATATAACAGAATGTATTGGGTTCACAGCTAAAAGATTGGATTACCAAATCGGATTACCCTTGAGCCCATAATATTAGTCTAGCTTACCAGTCAGGCCCTCTACTCATATATGGCTTGCTCTTGAGCCCACACCATAAGTATGGCTTGCCCCTGGGGCCCACAATTATGTTTGGCATATAATGTTCAACCCTCAGTATGAGTCTGGCATACCAACCGGTCCTCAACTCGTATCTGGAATGCCACTCAGCCCTCAATATGAGTATGGAATTCTATGTCCATCCCCCAGCTCATATTTGGATTTCTCCAATACCCTCAAGCCCTCAGTACGAGTCTGGCATACCACCAGGTCCTCAGCTCGTATCTGGAATGCTACTAAGCCCTCAGTATGAGTCTGGCATGACCTACCCAACCCTTAGCTCATATCTGGAAGACTCTAAGGTTTGTTGGCTATAGCACGAAGCAGTACAACCTCAATCCAACACAATATGCTGGCAGATAACAAACATATATAGATAATCGTGCATACATAATCATAGGTAGTCCTACAGATCTACTAGACTAGCATATCAAAACTAGTATGAATATCTATCCCATACTCAGCATATCAAAAATATCAGGCTATTAAACCACTGGGCCAGCCTTGGTGCCTTCGACCCAAAAGTATAGCGAGGAAACTCGCCTCATAAGCAGCACATAACTGATAAGTTCTGACTCCGAATCTCAGCTCTCAACTCAAATGCCTACAACCATTAAATAACCAATTCCATCAAAATCCCAGTAATACCCAAAATACCATTAAGGTCAAACTTGGTAAAAGTCAAAGTCAACGGTCAAGGTCAACAGTCCATGTTGATCCAACACGCTGTGTTTACTAGCAAACACACCATGTTTCGATAGCATCCAGACGATTGGGAAAACTCCAGCCAACACGCCGTGTTGGCTTTGAAAAGGCGTCGTGTTTGCCTAAGTTCCAACAACTTAATACATTAAGTTGTTCTCATCGATTCCAAGAACTACAAGGCTCAGATCCGGACCTGAATGCTATCAAGAAGGATAAAGCTTCCAACTTTATCCTTTCGGACTACTCCAAGGGTCTCAAAACCCAACCACAAGGCTTGAAGGTTCAAAGGCTTAACCAAGAAGCACTAAATCATTGAAGTCAGAAATCCATCCTTTTCAGAAGAGATTCTAGCACCAAAACCATCCCTAAAGGTCGATGCTTTATAAACATGCATTTCCAATGCATGTCTTGAAGCCAAAATAGGTCAAAAATGGGGGTTTATGACCTACCCTCCATGCATGGCATCAAAAATCGACCATAGGCCAGTTCCAAGACTCTACAAGGTCACTTAGACCTGGAGACTCATAAAGTTGCTAACTTTATGAGATCCAACCATTCCCTCACTCAAGAACAATAAGAAAAAGGGCCAAAACTCAAGATCTAGGAACAGAGAGGAATAAAAATCGGATCTTGGAAACTTACAAATGTCCAGAAGAGTGCTAAACTAAAGGATGTTGACTTACTTATTGGATCCTTACTTCCTTCTTCCAACTCCTTCCTTATTTGGCTCCAAAAACACCACACTAAATCACAAATAAGAGGGAAAGATGATTAGGGTTCTCAAGGGTCGATATGGGGAATTGGAGGCTGATAAAAGACCACCTCTTGGGACTTAAGGATATTATATAGGGTGCAAAACCCTAAAAATTAGGGTTATCTCAACCAGCCGCCAACATGCCGTGTTGCTCCATAAACAGGCTTTGTTCACCTTCAAGAAAGTCGCGTTTCTTCAATTTAGACACACCGTGTTGGTTCCTCTAACACGCCGTGTCTAACCCTAAAAAGGGGTTTATTTCCATAATTATTCTTCGAGATTCCTGGTGTTACAACTCTTCTCCACTTAAATTAGATTTTGTCCTCAACATCATTCTTTACAATCTCCCCTACCGAACTAAAGATCCTAACTGAATTCCCTGAACCCCAAAATGACTAGGGAAGTCACCCCGCTCAGATGACCGCCCACCCTTACTGATGTCAAATCTAGAAAATAGAAGATACCTAACCGCTATACCTGAAACTGAAAACGCTGAACAATGTTAAACTCTATGATAGATAGCACCAAACAAAATTGTCCCGACAAGGACTAAACTTCACAACCAGAACCGAACAACCTATCTAGCTTGAACGAATTACAGATACCTAAGAACATAAATCGCCGACCACCTACCAGATCCCTGATAAAAGACAACCATCACTACTAAGCTCAAAACTAGCAATTCAATATCTGAAAAGAACCCAATCACATAAATCACAAATCTTCCATTACTCCAAAGCCCCTAAGATGCACCAAAATCCTTTAATTAACCCGCGACTCCCTGACACGTGACTCCAACCACTGCTCCTATGAGCAAAGATGAGAATTCCAGGAATCCCACATTTACCTACATTCCTTAATAATTCAGATGTACCCCCATCAAGCAAAGCACCCGATAAATTAACGAAGAACTTTGATTGGAGACTTCATAACCGGTTCCCAACCTTGATAATCAACACCTCATAACAACTTGCGGGCAATCGGGATTATAATGCAAAAATTACGAGAGACTTTCTAATAGACGACCGATACTTCTAACCACCTTTAATTGTTCCCTTTATCCAAACCAGCTGATTGTGTCTCCCGAATTCCAGTAATGCATCAATACCGAATGTACCATACTCAGATGACATCAAAAATCATGATCACTAGGCCCGCAACCAATGTCTGGAATACCCTTATGAGGTCCTCAGCATAGGCCTGGATTGCCACCGAGCCCTGAACATGAGTCTGGAATGTCTCACCTGGCCCTTAGCCCATGAATGGAATGCTCCTGCTATCACGTTGATCTTGTCAACATTACTTATTCCGCATGGCACTCGCGACCCACATCATGAACCAACTGGCTCTCAACCTCTTTCCACCTCCTTGCAGGGACCTAAAGAACGTTCCTTCAACACTAACCGAGCATAACAATGCCATAACTATACCATAATTTCTTCACATAACAAGATGCTACCAATGCAAAACTCAACGAAATCATGGTCACACCCGATCTAAGAATAGGATAACCGGTTGTACCCTTGATCCAATTTCAAGGCTGTTACCCCCAATCAAATAATTCGATCAAAGCCCCAATGCTATCTTGTCCAGCCCACATACACACAATGAATTTCCACAATACATATCCTGATGAACCTATAACCTCATCCAAAAAGGGCAGAAATACCAAGGTTCTATCGAACAACGAACCCCAATATTCACAGAAGACATTCTCATGATTGATCAAAACAAGATTCCACACTTGATTGAGACTAAACAGGTTCTACCAACATGCAACCAACTTGAGAAGGTTTCTAAAACGACTCTAATTGCTACCCAGTCCAAGACTGCTATGAACCAAAATTCCACACTGCCTGAGAGGGTAAGCATACCCAGAGACCTAAGGAACCTAAAACATATTAAAATTGATGATAAGATGACACATCGAGAGAACCAAAACCCTTGGAGGGTTGAATGCACCAAATTTCAAAACTGATTCCTTGATCGATCCCTATCCCAAACTAGACTATAATTAGAAATCTTTACACCCAACTGACAATTTTCCCTCCACGACCGATATTCAACCAGGGGTAATCCCAATGGTTCTTATCTATTCATTGGCACCCCCAATAGGAATCAATATATGAAATGAGCTCCTTGATCACTCCCTTCCCGATAAGCGAAAACATGTGAGTCTCCTCTACACATGCATACGGTCATTACCCATTATATACCTCTTCCTTGACCTAGCCCTGAACCGAGATTCCACATACTCGCATCGCGGGTCACTAAAAACCATTCCTCAATACTACCATCCCGAACAGATCAAAAATCATCCAAGCAGAATACCCAGTTCTCCGCCACTTAGGCTTCGAACTACTACCCACTGGTTATGAAACCGAAAAATAACTCACCTTGCTCAACTAGGTACAACCATCCCCAGACCCCGGGAAAGAATAATACACACATGGTGGTCTTCCATATAAGGATCACACAAATCCAAATAGAATCCTAAATTTCAGCTAAAGATCTCCAAAATTTCTCAACCATGACTACTTATCACTAAGGATCCCTTACAAGAGCCTAAATCAATACGGACTTATGGTCCCACAACATACACTCCTTGCCTGCACTTGCAACCACCAGACCAATGCCCGACCTGCTATACTGAAAACCACAGACCCTTAATCACTTCACAAAGCATCCATAACACAACAATTTATCTACAAACTACCGCGCTGACATCCTCTCTCTAAACACTGCGTCCAACAGACCCAAGTTGGGCTTACATCCCAACCTTGGACGTCACAAGCCTACTCACTCCTTCCATGAACTCGGAAACTGAAAGGGAAAATCCCAACCATAGTTAACAACATACCAACCATCAATCAACCACTTGACTTCCAGCTGCAATCCCCAAACCGATCATAATGGTCGATCCATCCTTGAGTCCTTTAACTCAAATGCATGGTCTTGAACAGAACCCTCAAGACCTCAAAACCAATAAGCTCATCTATATCTGCACTAATTAATCCAAACCAATATCGCTGCTGGGGCTGAACCATTACCTGACCCAACCTCAAGCCCGAGCAACCAAGACCAAGATTGACAGATACAGAGCTACTGCCATGGATCATGGTATCCAACCATGTTATCATCTCACGACCGACCCTTAGAATCCCCAAAACTCTCCTTGATTCTAGTATGGATCCTGTGCTTCCAATAGTACGGGCCCAATACTACATTCCACACCTATCCATAGCTTCCTCACGGATCATCTTGGGTCCTCTAAGACCTACTCATGATAATACCCCCAATACCCGCTCAATAGCGAAACAACCACACTAAGATACTACCTAGGCTCTCCTAGGATCCCCCCCATTTCCCTTGCCATCAGCTGCTGAAGAACTCCTCATAATGTCAGTTAGCTACTTCGTAACCACAATCACAGGTAATAAAGCTTAGATAATCCTTCAAGTAAAAGACTCATCCCTACAATGGTTGGAATCAGACAAGAGCTGTGCAATAGGGTTAAACCCATCATTCTGAGATTATTCAAGCTTGATTACATGTGACCCTACAAGTTCACGCAACAAATAACTCACATCACTTATATGTCCCACAAAGCACAAAGCAAGCAGCATTCGAGTAGTGGAGTCGACTGACATTAAACATAATAAAATTAGACGAATTCTCATACGAAATTCCGATCTCTATCTCCCAGCATCTCGGATACACACTAGCATACTCATGCACTCTATCCTTATTCCCTAGAGGAAGGCTAGACATATCGCGACTGGCCGGCTGACCTAACATAATTCATCCAACCACCAGATGTCCCACAACCCTCCATTGGTGCCAAATAACTATCGCATGAACACTATCATATACTACACAACTTAAACAATATTAGGATAAAAGATTCAATATTGCAATGGTTGGACTCAGACAAGAGCTGCGCAGCAGGACCAAATCCCTTACCCTATGGCCATTTAACCCATGTAGTATGTGACTTATTGCATTCACTTAATATTTTCTTCACACACGAAAGAGTCATACAACAATCAATAAGGCATTGTACAAGAGATAAGGCATCATATATCAAGAAATTCTATCATACGATTCTTGAAGATCCATATCCTATTACTAGCATGATGTTCTAACATATCACAACATAATATCAAATAACTTTGTGGTAATTTGGGGTCTACTTAATAGCTCCGGCTGATCATACACATGACATCCTACTTGTTTATTTTGAAAACCATTTGAAAATCATTTTTAAAATCTTTTTCCTTAGTCTGAGACAGGATTCACATGAGTGTTCCTTCAATTCACTCAAACCAAGGCTCTGATACCAACATGTAACATCCTAAAAATTTCAATAAATTTAAACGTTTCAAAAGCAACCCCTTTATTAATAAAAGTGTTTACAAACTATTATTTCCAAAACATTATTTAAAATCAGGGTCTCCCAAGATTCAATTAGTTGTAAAACCAAGGATGTGTATGGTCACGCCTTCGCCTTTCCACAGTCCACTGAAGTAACTTAAACCATAAACCAAAACTGTAAGCACGAAGCTTAGTGTGTTCCCCCAAAGTACCAACACACAATCAAATAGCACACATAATATAACAGCATGTATTGGGTTCATAGCTAAAAGACTAGATTATCCTTGAGCCCTCAGTATGAGTCTGGCTTGCCTATTGGGCACACAGCTCATATTTGGCTTGCCCATGGGGCCCACAACTTATGTCTGGCTTGCTCCCTAGCCCAATTAGTCATTAGACTGCATACAATGTTCAAACCTTAGTACGAGTTTGGCATACCACCAGGTCCTTAGCTCGTATATGGAATGATACTAAACCCTCAATATAAGTCTGGAATGCCCTACCTAGCCCTTAGCTCATATCTAGAATACTCCAAGGTTTGTTGGTTATACCACGAAGTCGTACAACCTTAACCCAACACAATAGGCCGAAAGATAACAAACGTGTATAGATAATCATGCATACAGAATTATAGGAAGCCCTACAGATCTACTAGACTAGCATATCAAAACTAGCATGCATATATATCCCATACTCAACATATCAACAACATCAGGTTATCAATCCAATGGGTCGGACTTGGTGCCTTCGACCCGAAAGTATATTAGGGAAACTCACCTCATAAGCAACACAAAACTGATAAGGTCCAACTTTGAATCTCAGCTCTCAACTCAAATGCCTACAACCATCAAATGAAAAATTCCATCAAAATCCCAGTAATAATCAAAATACCCTCAAGGTCAAAGTCAAAGTCAACGACCAAGGTCAACAACCATTGTTGACCCAACACACCGTGTTTACTAGCAAACACACCATGTTTTGATAGCATCCGGACGATTGAGAAAACTCCAGCCAACACGCTGTGTTGGCTCTGCATACATGCTCTGTTTGCTCAAGTTCCAGCAACTTAATACATTCAACTGTTTTCTTCGATTCTAGGGACTCCAAGGCTCAGATCTGGACCCAAATTCTATCAAGAAGGAAAAAGCTTCCAACTTTTTTCTTTGGGACTACTCCAAGGGTCCCAAAACCCAACCACAAGGTTTGAAGGTTCAAAGGGTTAACCAAGAATCACTAAATCCTTGAAGTGAGAAACCCATCCTTTTCAGAAGAGATTCTAGCACCAAAACCATCCCCAAACGTCGGTGCTTTATAGACATGCTTGTCCAATGCATGTCTTTAACCCAAAATAGGTCAAAAATGGGGATTTATGACCTACTCTCCATGCATGGCATCAAAACTTGACTATAATCCAGATTCAAGACTCTACACGGTCACTTAGACCAGGAGATGTTGCTAACTTTATGAGATCCAACCATTCCCTCACTCAAGAACAACAAGAAAAAGGGCCAAACTCAAGATCTAGGAACATAGAGGAATAAAAATCGGATCTTGGACCCTTACAAATGTCCAGAGAAGTGCCAAACTAAAGGATGTGGACTTACTTGTTGGATCCTTACTTCTTTCTTCCAATTCCTTGCTTATTTGGCCCCAAAAACACCACACTAACTCAAAAATAAGAGGGAAATATGATTAGGGTTCTCAAGGGTCGAAATGGGGAGTTGGAGGATGATAAAAGACCACCCCTTGGGACTTAAGGATATTATATAGGGTGCAAAACCCTGAAAATTAGGTTTTTCTCAACCATCCGCCAGCACGCCGTGTTGCTCCATAAACACTCCTTGTTGACCTTAAAGAAAGTCACGTTTCTTCAATTTAGGCAAGTCGTTTTGGTCCTCCAACACACTGTTTCTAACCCTAGAAAGGGGATTTGTTTCCACAATTATTCTTCAAGATTCCAGTTGTTACAGTACCAATAATGAAGAAAAAACTTGCAATTGTCTCTAATTTGACGTATAAGTGGATGCAATACAAGAGCAAAATGAAGTGGTCCCAAAGGGTCGCCTTGCTGGACTCCAGTAGTGGACCAAATATGCTTATCTCCCAAATATAACCTTGTTACACATGTATATAAGAATTTGAACCACAAAGAAATGGAAGGGCACCTCATCCTGACCTTATGAAGTAAGCCAGATCTATCCACTAAATTGAAGGCATTTAATAAATCAACAGTAAGCATTGCAAGAGATCCATCATCATGATGTATAGCATCATCTCCACCCGACACATCTACTCCAAATTGAAAGTCATTAAGGTATTGTGTCATTTCTTTACCAAATAATAAAACATATTCCATTGTCAAGTTTTATGAGCGGAGTAAGAGGTTAAAATGCTACAAATTCTGCCAGACATGACGACATCTTCCTCTTAGCCACAGATTAATCACTATGTTGATTGCATGTAAGAGATATATGGCTATAGCAGACCCCTCCCCACATAGAGCCTCAAAAATGTGTTGAGCTCTCAAGCCGTCTCTGCCACACGAAGTTCCTTTAGGAAACAATTTAATACAACCAAGGACGTTTTCAATAATGGGAGGCTTAGAATAAATGGTGCTCAGCATGGATGGGGGTGGCTTGTATGGCTTCTTAGCCTCTACATCTTTGAAAGTGTCACTCTCGTGTGAAGCAACACTCGAGGACCACAACACTTTCATTGATGTTGTAAAATGTCCATCAGCAACCTTATGGAGACATTGTCTAAGATTGGTCTTGACCTTTGTTCTGTCCTCTTGAAAGTGATATGTTGTGTCGCCCGATGACCCAAGACCAACATTATCGAACATATTTTTAACTAATGTGACAATATTGTCCTCTTTCTCCCATGTAGCTAAATAGTTCAATATAAACTTTTTTTTAAGGATTTCTTGTACCCAAACCTATTTTCTTGTCTATTCTTAGGATTGAAAAACTACAAAGTACACCAGGGAAGAAGCAATAGCCTAACCCACGATTCAACAGACTTGGGGTGAGCGACGACCTTGTTAAGACCTGCTTGCAACACTTGAGAAAAATCCATACAACAACTATGAGTGATGCTACTGACGTTCGTGATAGGTGCCTTGAAAATACTCACGTAGCTCAACATCCAAACGCATCCCTTCAAGTACTACGGTTTGATGCCCTATGGAAGCCGGTTTTGAAATGCTAATAATATATCCACTCATGTCGTCGACCCCACCAGCAATTTGTGCTAGACCATCAGGGTGGTGGAAAAAACGACTCAATGCACGAATACTCATACAATTAGCGCATATCTATTGACCAAACGCGTTTAATGTTTCTTCTACATCCATATACAATTCATGGTCCCCAGAAATAGCCTCCCGCAACACATTATTACATTCATCAGAAGCATGGTGTAACCTATTAATATGTGATATCAAACGAGAAACCCCTTTAAACCCCACCTGACCATTTTTTGTGACACGTAAAATAAAACAACTTGAATAGAGTTAAAAATATGGTTGTAGTATTTGAAAATTTCACTTTGGCATTTTATCAAACACTTGGTGGGCAATGAAAAGAGAAGAGGGAAGGTACTGGTGGTATAGGGAACCGTATAGGAGACATACTTGGTTTTACAACCAAAAAGGAATAGGAAGAACTATCTATGCTTCACAACACACCCACATCTGAATGGAAGAAAAGAGGATGGAAAAACCTAGCAACATCTTTGAGTTTGTCGACATTTCAGAGTCGATGAGCTATACATTATTTGTAGATTAGAGAGGATATGTGGTGAATGATGGGACCTTATGTGGAAGAAACAAAAATAAAATGATGTAAGTGTTGGATTAGGTGTCTAAGCCCATAACTATAATTAGTATGTACTTGACCCGAGAGTAGCATAGTTCATTTGGGTTGCATATCACTAGCACAATTTGATAGGATGGACTTTTGAGAAGAGGTTATTTATGATTTGTTAATATATTATAAGTTCTAATATATTAACATGAAAACATACTATGATTTAATTAGTATTGATCAAGACTTAATTTGAAATTAATTTTGTGATCAAAAGAGACTAATTAAATGTAAGGGGATTGATTGGTAAATCATTCATTCTTATGGTGTGGGCTAGTGATCCATGATTCTTTAGGTTGGGCTAAACCAATGTTACAACCATGGATGATCCATGTAGGTTTAAACCCACGGAGCCTAAGGAATATGGAAGGTCATACACATTAGGGTTTACATGGTGTAACACTAATCTTGCCACACTATATAAGAAGCCCCTTAGCATCCAAAATGGTACACTAGTGATCCATTGGAGTTCTATGAGCCGATTTTGGTTGCAAGAACATTTCTCAAAAGCCATCCTTTGTCCAAAGGTGTGTCGTGATTCCATTAGAGGTGCAACACTTGGGGCACTAAGTTCTTAAAGGCAAAACACAAGAAGTTCTACACGCCACAACCAAGAGGTAACTTCATAACTCAATTTTATGTTGTTTATATCATTTTGTATGATAGTTCTAGGCTTAATGCTTTGGAAACAATATTGCATGTATAATTATAGAAAACATAGATCCAAAGCATTTAGGGTTGTATGTGCACCATAGGATGTTGTAATATACTAAAACCCATCAGTGGTATCAGAGCCTAGGATGTTTTCTATTATATTTGATGCAAAATGTGTTGTTTTTCAAAGTTGAAATGCTGCCTGACTGCCCTACTCGACGAGTCCATGCTTGGACTCGACGAGTATGATGAGTTTTTCCTTGGACTTTTCGAGTCCAGTATGGGGCTCGACGAGTTTCCTGTCCAGACAGTAGATTTTCGAGTTTTTTTTGGCCTGTTTTGGATTAGATTCATTACCACAAAATGTTTTAGTTCATAAAATCTGATTTTGTTGATATGGTAATGATGATTCTCATCCAAATAAAAGATAATTGTCAAAGTTTCAAGATTTTTATTAGTTTACATGATTAGGCTAATTTCTTGAAACTTGTTTGATATGAATTATCTTAACTTATGAGTTTAATTAGATCATAGGAAATTGTTTGATTTTGTTAGTTGGAATTTTTGATCTAATTGTTTTTGGTGAAATCCATAACTTGTCCTCAAGTCATGAAAAATGAAAGGTCTCATTTTTAAATGTCATATTAAATGGTTTTAAGTCGACCATAACTTGTCCTTAAGTTATGGAACTTGAAGAGTCTTTTACATAAATGTTTTATGAACTCCATAACTTGTCCTCAAGTTATGGAATGTGAAGACTCTTTTCATAAAACCTATATTAAACTCAGAAGTTATGGAAACCAAAAGTTTTTGAATAGTTCAAAACTTTCCCTCATGTTTTGGAATTTGTAAATGCAAAGTCTCTCTTTGAAACATTTAGTTCCAAACCCTAGAATTTTAAAAGTTTAAAATTCAACCCTTATACTATTATAATATTATAGGTTAATATTTATATATATTTATATGTATAAGAGTATTCAGTCTTATCATTAGTAGGCATCATTCACGAAGCCGTTCTATAAAGAGGGTATAAGCTTACTGCCTATAAAATGACAGTTTAAACGGGTATCCACTCTCACCCACCGCTTCTTTGACTGTGGATGGTCGTTAGCCGAACGGGTAGGATAGGACATTAATTCTCATTATAAGTATAATGATAATTATAAAGTAAATAAACATTTATTAAATTCCGAATCTTAGTTACTTTAGGAAAAATGTGAATTTGGTGCTAACCCATGAAATTGCACTTGAACTTTTTTTAATCGTTAGTGGAGCGTGTGTGGTTAACCGGCACACTAATCTGGGACTGACAGTGCGTGGCGAAGGGTAGCTTGATGTTAATCATAGATCAATGGAGCGTGTGTGGTTAACTGGCACATTAATTTGGTGGTTGTAACATTAAGTGTACCAAGCTAATTTGCATGGTTATTCACATCTTGTTTGTAATCCTCGGCATCCCAGTCACAAAATTGAAGGGCATAATCAAGATTTAAACATGCCATTGAAAATTTCAATGAATCTCAAAGGATATAGGAATTTCAATCCATTTAAAACTTAATAATCAATTTTATTTTTCATGGTGGAAATTGGTAAATCGTAATTTACCTACCTTCAAATATTTTGCAATTGGATTACGACATCCCTCTTTCGAATTGTAAAATATTGTGTTGGGTCCTAGCCTTAATATTTCATTTAGGTGTTATATTAAGGACTTAAATAAACTAACTTGAATTTCTCCCATATTGGATGTCTAGTTCAGACAACTATGGTCTTCCCAAATCTTTTGGAACAAGTTTTCCTCTTGAAGATGGTATCCTACATGGTGATCAAGGTGAAAGATTAATCCCTTTGTCGTGCATTAATGGAAATGGAAATCATACTTCACTTCCTCCACCTCCTCCAATTATTCTCCCTGACCCACAAGTTCGAAGACTTGAAAAGTTCAAGATCACTCAAGCCCTATTGGAAAGTAAACACCAAAATGCAAGGTCTGTGTATACTCATGTCTTGGAGATGAAGTCACATATTGATAGGCTAAGAGTATTTGGTGTCGTTGTCTCAAAGAATTTGGCTATTGACTGGGTTCTTCAGTCACTTCCCGAGTCTTATAGTGAGTTCATTGAGGACTACTATGTGACAAACCTCGACATGACCCTTATTGATCTTACCTATTTGCTTGTTCCTGCTGAATCAGCAATGCTTTGGTGCACTGGAAAAGAAAATTTGATTGGAAGATCTACTTCTCAAACTTCCAAGGACATTGACAATGGTAACATTGGAAGTCCAGAAAAGATTTTTCTTCCCAATGGAAAGGGATCGACCATAGTCAACCCGGTTGAACAAATGGTTAAGGGAAAGGCCAAATCTGAGATTGTTCCATATGTCATTCCCAATGTTCCTGTTTGTTTCTATTGCCAAGGAAAGGGGCATTGGAATCGAAGCTGTCCTAACTACCTGAGAACTTTAGTCAGATTATATGGTTTTGCTTCAGGTAAGTCCACTATCTAACTCTATTAAGTTCCTAATTGTGGATTCTTAATACATGATGTGACAAGGTTGCATTTTGATGTTTTGTAGGATCATGCAAAAGGAAGGAAGATTAATGGAAGAGTATGTTGAATCTTGTCGCGAAGATGTATTTCAATCGCATCGTTCGATGATCGGATTTTTGAGCTGCTGCTTAAGAGTTATGATAAATTGCATAGAAAAATGTGTAATAACATAGTTTTCATTTATAATTGCATTGTAAGGAAACATTTTTCCACATTTTATAAATAAATAAAGTTTTGTTTTTATTTTATTTTATCTCCTTGCAATGGCATTTGTGAAAATTGATGTTTGTTTGTTTCTATGTTAGCAATATGAATTTGATTCTTTCGTTTATGGTAGTGTCAAAATTTACCAAATAAGGAAAGATTCTCATCACCCAAGTTTCAGTTGGATAGAAACTTGGAATCATGCAACTTGTAGTGTGTGATGAATACGAATCTTCATCTTTGGGAAATTAATACTAATTCCTTGTTCATATGTATATGTGAGTCAAGTGAAGGACTAGGGGATCGGTTACACTGGGTGCGCGTTGGTTAGGCCCACTACAAAGAACGACAAGACTATTCGTCATGATTTACTAAAGTTTAGTAAATATGGTTATGCTTACAAGTTTAAGTATAATTATGAATCATTGGAAAAGTTTCAATGTATGGCAGAACGAATGAGAAGAATCAAATTAGGCAGAAAGATAAAAGTTTCTCCAATCCGAAAAGATGGGAGAGCACGTTAGTATCGTGTTTTATGATCATCTTAATGATTATGGAAAACCATATCACAATTGATCCTCTAAGGATATCTTAGTGCATTTGTATGGCTAAGAAGAGGAATCGTGAATTCTTGGAATGGTTAAATTAAAAAGGTGAATCATACTTCGTTCCAAATCGATTCTTAGAGTCATACTCCAAGATTGTGCCTTGAGTGACATAATCTTAAGGAGGGTTTAAAACACTCATCAAATGTAGAGTAAAATATTTTTTTTGCTCTTGTACATTTGAAATTGGTAAGTTGTGATGTTTTGGATAAAACAAAGACCAACTAAGACCAATGGTGTGAATTGGTTATCTTGATAAGAATCCGAACTAACTCTTGAATATTTGTTTGTCAGGGAATGGTTCATGACAAGAGAATCTTATATGTCAAGAGGTCAGTGGGAGTCTTAAAGATCTTGAAAGTTTCAAGAACTAATCAAGAATAAACCTAATGTTAATCACTAGCACATGACTTGAGGTTGTAACCTATCGTGTTGACATATTCTTGTTTCGGTGCCCATTCCAGTTAAAGTTGACTATGCATGTGAGTTCTATGAGTTCTCAATTGTTTGCATAACCACCTGGAAGCAATGGTAGGCCCTTGTGCTGGCAAGTGGCAATAAATTAAGATTGAACAAGTTCAGTCTATATGGGTTTGGATTTATCACTAACCATGTCTTGTGATTTTGGTTATGAGAAGTTCACATGGATAGGAACACATATACCATAAAATCTAAGTGTCATAAGGTTTCTCTCCAATTCATGAAAATGATTGTAACAAAATGCTTTCACTAAGTAGATTTTAAAGAGATAGCATTTGTGACATTTGCATTCTCAAATTCGATCATGATTACGACATCCCTCTTTATTGTTTGAATTGTGAGAAATGGAAAAAGGGTTTAAACATTTGGAACTTATTGTCATAAGTTCTGAATAGTTAAGACACGCATGGAAGCTATCTAAGGAAAGGTGTATGATTTTCAGATGCCTAAATAAAGTCTTATCGAAGTATCTCGTATCAGAAATCTGAACTTTGGTAATGAAAGTCAATAAGAATTGATTTCTAGAAGTCCAACTATTTTTTGAATACATGTCAAAGCTAGTGGCAGCATAAGTGTTATTCTAGTAAGATAATAATTATTATGATAGTGCGAGCATAATTATTATGGTAAGTGTTGCAAGTTAGCAATGTTAATTATCGGAAACAAAAGGTTTCAAATCGCAAAGTTGCAGGGTTTGAAATGTTGTTTTGCTATAACTAAGGGAGAGGAATTCATACTTCATTCCAAATCTAAAAGCTTAGATTGAGATTTTAATCAAATTTAGTCAAATATATATATATATATATATATATATATATATATATATATATATATATATATATATATATATATGAATGTTATGTTGGAATGGTTCAATATAAGGAAATTATATATATGGAAATGATAATTGCGTTCTCAAAATTTGATTATGATTACGGCATCCCTCTTTTGAATTATGAGAACATGGAAAATAGAAATATTATAGCAAAAGACTGATCAAGTATCATGTCTTTATGTTAGACATTATGAATCGTGTCCCATATGCTTCAGGTATAGGATCGATTGCATATGCTATAATATTATCGTGCTCTAATTTTCCAAATGCCTATGGCATTAAAAGGGAAAAATGAATAGAACCGGATATGACTAAAGTGGTTAAACAACTGTTAAGGAAAATCTAAGGTTCTCCAAAGATTGGTCGCTTAAGGAAAGTGGGAAGTATAGTAATGGATGAACCATATTGACATTATTACGAATAGATAAGAGTCTATTAATATTGAGTTGTCGTATGGCAAATATGGAGTGTTTCCATATTGGGGGTCGAAGAATAGATGAGAAAGTTAGAAACTTTTATGCAAGAAGGATGTTCAAAGGAATGTACTTTGAATTTAAGACTTTATTTCCATGGAATTGTCATGTAACAATCTCCATAGGAAAATTTTGTAATATCGTTGGTCAAGTCTCTGTGACTTTTGGTACCTAGACATTACAAAAGAATCATTGCATGATAGTTTAAGATCTAACACTTTCTAGCAGTGACAAAATTTTGGAATTCTTACACTTGCAATAAGAATTTGGGATTGTGAAATGCGCATCATTGAAATGTTGTCATTTGATCTATTTCATCACAAAGTAAGGATCATAGATAAACATAGTGTGCATGCTTCAAGAATGGGACAACTATTGTTTTAATTCAAGTATTAAGTTGATAAATCGAAACATTATACAATGAATAATGAGTAATCAATATGGCACTCAAAAGTTTTGGGGCCACATAAGATTAGTATTATTCTTGTGTTTCACTTTGCATGTTTTAACTTCCTGAATAACTAGGTTATTCAAACCATCCACAGTGGATCATACTTTGGAAGTAGGTATTGAGGCAAGACTATCATGAATGGGTATGTAGTTTTTCTAGGTGTTTTAGACATAGCTTCAGTGTTCATGAGTACTCCTGGAATAAGCTTTGAGTATTGGATTCAACCCACGCTCATCTGAATCACTTCATTGATTTTATCACGAGTGATTGTGAGACGATAATATCTTATATTCTTGAAATGGAGACATGTGAGTTGTAGTTGCGAGTCGGTTGCACATTGACATATGTAAACGCACCAGTAGGTTATAAAGCATATTGTTATGTGTAATTTGATGAGTAAGTACAAGTAGGGTTGTAAACGAACCGAATGAACACGAACGGGGCTTGTTCATGTTCGTTCGTTTAAGTTAACCGAACAAATGAATGAACACAAACGGTTAAAAAAATGAGTTTTCTTGTTCATGTTCGTTCGTTTAACAAATTACATTGTTTATGTTCGTTCGTTTATATTCATGAACATGATCAACAAACATAAACAAATAAACATAAATGAACAAAGATAAACAATCATATATGAACATAAAATATAGTAATGTAATCAAACACAATTAAACATATATGAAGATAAAAGGAACTTATATGAACGGACATAAACAAACGTAAACAAAGAACATAAACGAACTTTCACGAACATAATTAAACGAACGACACCATTTGTGACAACCGTCAATTTTCAGTCGAGTCAAAGTCAACGAAAGTCAACAAGTCAAACCGGTCCACTCATTTTGCCGTGAGTACTAGAGCTTACGTTAAGTAACTCCTAAACAACTCTCCTTAACCTAAAACTGTGGTACGTGGCGAGCCAAACCGATAAAACAATGTCGCATACTCATCGGGAGTATGCAAGATCCTTAAACAAGGCGTAACGGGGCTTGCGGACCCTGCATTGCAAAGCCAAACACTCAAAAAGGTCACCAATGAAACCTCTCTCAATCGTTTTCACTCTATCTCTTCTTATGTCAAATCTCTCCCAAATCTCTCTAAGTATGTGAAATCTCTCCCACATATCTCTTTGTATGTGAAATCTCTCCAAGTATGTCAAATCTCTCCCAAATCTCTCTAAGTATGTGAAATCTCTCCCACATATCTCTTTGTATGTGAAATCTCTCCAAGTATGTCAAATCTCTCCCAAATCTCTCTAAGTATGTGAAATCTCTCCCACATATCTCTTTGTATGTGAAATCTCTCCAAGTATGTCAAATCTCTCCCAAATCTCTCTAAGTATGTGAAATCTCTCCCACATATCTCTTTGTATGTGAAATCTCTCCAAGTATGTCAAATCTCTCCCAAATCTCTCTAAGTATGTGAAATCTCTCCCACATATCTCTTTGTATGTGAAATCTCTCTCAAATCTCTCTCGAAATCTCTCCCCAACTTTCTATAATCACTCGGGGCATCCCGACCCTCGAATTTGGCAAAAATAGCCCAAAAACGGAAGTCTACGCGAAAAACGGACTTAAGGAAACGAACCCTCCGAACCGAAAGTACTATTCATGAACCGAACCGAAAGTACTATTCATGAAGGTCCGAACCGAGAGTACTGTTCATGAACCGAACCGAAGCTGCTGACCCATGAACCGAACCGAAGTCACTGTTCATCCGAGCCGAATCGTGCATAGAAGGAAGGTCCGAACCGAACCTCGCATAGAAGGAAGGTCCGAACCGAAAGTACTGTTCATTACTGTTCACAACAGTCCCTTCGGTTCTAGCATCACTTCGGACCGAACCCCTGACTTTCGCTTCTGACTCCTCATCGGACCGAGCCTTCGGACCGAACCCCTGACTTTCGCTTCTGACTCCTCATCGGACCGAGCCTTCGGACGAACCCCGCCTTCGCTCCTTCTTCTGGCTCGCGCCTTCGCTTCCGAGACCAGCACCTCCCCTGACCGAACCTCGGCCGAGATCCGAAGGGTCTCGCTGGAAAGTTCATTTTTCACCCGTTTTTGCGTATTTTTGCGTTTTAAACCCATTTTTAATTATTTTAACATGGGATTTTCACCCAAAACTTTATTTTAAAATATAAGACCCCTAAATTAATAATTTAATCATATTTTAAGGGTAAAATCTTATCCAAATAAGAGTAGGTAAAGTACAAAGGTAGAGTGTTGACTTTACCTTATTTTATGACGCAAGCAACCCCCATACCCACTCCATGACCACCCACACTCCTTTCCACCATACCTTGTACCTTTTACCTCCCTCACAAGCCATCCCCACGTTTTTGAGAGCTGGATAATCATCCTCTCTCCTCATTTTCTCTCATTTGCTCTCATTTCACAAGAAGATCAAACTCTTTTCTCTCTCACTTTCTCTCTCTAGAAATTCAAGATTCAAGAGCTGATCTTGAGTCTTTCCTCCACATTTGGTAAGCATAATCCATTCTCTTTATGATTATCTCAATTATTTCCACTCAAAACATGGATAGCTTACACAAACTCCATTATATTTGTGTTAGAACTTCGAATCTTCAAGTGTTCTTGGGTTGAACACTTCTCTTCTTCAATACTTATCTACTGAAATCACACAAGGTGAGTTCATACCCCTACATTTTCATGTTTTCTCAAGTTTTTAGGGGGGGAATACAAGTTAAAATACTTAGAACATAACTACATTTTTCTAACAGCTTTCATCAGAAAAGTTTCACTCCATTCACGGACTGTTTTGGACATCCTAAATATTTTTGTTTTCAAAACTGTTTTAGGTGCATGTAGTTCCACTTCTTAGCTTTAAAATGACTACTTGCACATCTCCATACGATTTTTCTACCATTTATGGTGATTTTTACAAAACTGCCTATCATTTCAAACATCAATCCGTACCAGTCTGTGATTATGGACTTTTTCACCCAAGTTAGAGGTCATTAAAAATTATAATAAAAATTATGAACAAACTAGACTCATTTTCCAAACTCTCAAAGGTTACAGAACCTGATTTGGACATTTTATGATTTTTCTACAATTTTTCCAATAACAGTTACAGAAAATGTTATTAACAGAAAAACACAATAAATTTCATTTCACCTTGTAACATGTTGAGCAAGGTATACATCGTTATGTAATTATGTGTAGTTGCAATATATGACGAATTTTGTATTCTTACATAGACATACATCAGAAAACAAATGGATTTACACATTCACAAGTATGACAAATATATATATATATATATATATATATATATATATATATATATATATATATATATATACGATATTACGAGGCTATATCCATTAAAATATAAACATTGATAAATTATGACAAGTAAGGCCTATGCTCATTTCCCACGAAATCAATCGATAAACTATAATAGGTATAGTTTAGGATTATTCATATAACAAAAAGGTCTTACACTTACAAAAGAGTTATTGCCGCTATGGACGATTAAGATAATCTATAATAAGTATAGTTAAGCCATTATACCCCCACAAACGAACGCGTTAGTTATAATCGGTATAGTTATGGTAAATACATATTACAAACAAAGTAATAAACTATAATAGGTATAGTTTATGTTTCATCTACCCTAGGAACTTAATTACAAGAAAGGAATTCACCATCACTTTCGATAAGCTATTCATATGCATAGTTCAGGTTCACTAATCTCTATTACTCCCCGGTGAACTATGATATGTATAGGTTATATTCACATTCACCATCACTTTTGATATGTATAGGTTATATTCACCATCACTTTTGATAAGCTATTCATATGCATAGTTCAGGTTCACTAATCCCTATCACTCCCCGGTGAACTATGATATGTATAGGTTACACTCACCATCACCATCACTTTTGATAAGCTATTCATATGCATAGTTCAGGTTCCCTAATCCCTATTACTCCCCGGTGAACTATGATATGTATAGGTTATATTCACAATAGATTTTCGTATGGTTAGACTTCAACTATAATCGTTGAGCGTATATGCTTGAGTCATACAAGAATTTAGTCTGGATTGGCTTAGAATTGGTGGTGCCCGCCTCATCTCCTGTTCCTCGTTGGGTTGTGGACCTAGGGCGGACCCACTACATTCGACGTTTTATCTAACTTAAATCTTCTATAACTTATATATGCTGGACAATTATAGGGGAAATCTACGGGTCAATCTAGGATACATCAACACATCGTATAGGTTATATTCACATTAAAGGTTCGCATTGTTAGACTTCAACTATAATCGTTGAGCGTATATGCTTGAGTCATACAAGAATTTAGTCTGGATTGGCTTAGAATTGGTGGTGCCCGCCTCATCTCCTGTTCCTCGTTGGGTTGTGGACCTAGGGCGGACCCACTACATTCGACGTTTTATCTAACTTAAATCTTCTATAACTTATATATGCTGGACGATTATAAAGGAAATCTACGGGTCAATCTAGGGTTCATCAACACATCATATAGGAATATTCTGTTTACACCTAACTAAGAAAATATTGGATTTTCTGGATACATATCCTATCGCCTTTAAAAAGGAAAACGGTTTCTACTCCAAACAAAACTCTTATGAACTCACCAACTTAATTGTTGACACTTTTCAAAACTACTTGTATTCTCAGGAAATCAGTGAAACAGGAAAACTTCAGCGCTTTGAGGATGGGACGTTAAACCGTCAACAATTTATTCTTATTTTTATCATCACAATGTAATTGATTTTGAAACATGTAAACATATACTTTGGTGTAACTTTTTCAATTATATTTATGATGGTTGTATTTACTTTGAGCACTATTATACATGTTGTTGTGATACTGTACATGAAGTCCTCCACCCCTGGACGTTTCCGCCATCCTTGGTTTGGGGGTGTGACAGATTTGTATCAGAGCATTGTTTATAGTGAACTCAGTATATCGAACCACATAAGATATACAAACTATAAATACATTGGGACCGAAAGTCTCTGATTTAAAGTTTTCAAAACAACTATACTTTAAAAACAAATAATTCCTCGGTAAAAGTAGGAGCATGTGCACACACACTAGGGTCAGTATCACGGTGGGATGGGACAAAAGTAGTAATTGTTAAACAATACGAGTAGGCTTGGGGATGTATAGTCAGGACTGGGAATGACATAGCCTGATCAACTATGTCTCACCCAGAAATGATTATCATATGCCCAGGAATGGTCGTAGGTGTTGCAACAAGTCTAAAAACTTACCAACACTACCACAACGAAATACCATAGGGGTATTTGGTGTTATTATAATTACTTATTTGAGAACTAAATAGATTTTTATCAATAGGTCAATAATTGCCTAGTGGATACATTAAAATTATATGTATCCAGGACGTCATAGACTTAGAATCTGTGGGTCTTTGCTTTACTTCCTGTTCTCGTTGGATTGGGGATTTAGAGTTAGGATCGCTTATTCGAAGGTCTATCCTGTCCCAAATACATATGACTAGTATGCACTAAACAATATATTGAAGTACCTGGTAAAGATCATCTTATAATTATCTAATTAGTACGTCTACTTAGTTATTTCTTATATCCCCATTTCTCGCAAAGATATTATGGCTGAATTCCTTCTCCACGACGACCCGTACTACCCTAACCACGGCAATACTGAATGGCTCGGAGAGGACCCATAGAGTGAGTACCGAATCCCTTTGGATGGTCACCAAGCTGAAGGCTTTGCTGATGGTCCTGACCCCGACCCTGAAGTGGAGAACCTACCCTGATGGCCCTTGTTCCGAATCCTAACCCTCGTCAGGTTGTTCAAAGCCCAACGCCTCCTTGGGTAGAATGCTTGGAAACCTAGAACGAAGAACACGACCAACCTAGATTGTTAAATGGAGACATTCGAATCCTTCAGAATCCGGAAACTACACTATTCAAGGGAACCGTAGCATTGCCCAAAATTTTCCTTACGTTAATAAGATGTAGACCTATTTTCCTCGAACCCTATACTACAAACAATTTACATATGGTAACTCCAAGAAATTCTTAATATATACCAAGTAATTTTAGAAAGGGATCAGGCGAAACAAATCACTAGTTGCATTTGAGTCACTACCACTAAAATTCATTCACAAGGACTTTGTTGCGAATTACATACAAAATACTTTTAAGACAGAACATGATACAGACAAGTCTGGCTCGATAACTTCTGACTTGTCACTATTATTAAAAACTTATCGTTTGTACGTCTCTACCAACTTATGACAGGACTATGCCGCCAAAGAAAAAGTCCAGACCCTCCGGGAGCACAGCACCGCCCCCTCCGCAGTTTGATCCCATAATGTTTCAAGCTGCCGTAACAGCAGCAGTGGCGGCAGCAATGTCGCAAATGGGTACAAATGGTTCCGGCGGCTTCGGATCCGGGAATACTAACTCGAATCAGGGGGACAGCATAGGACGCACTAAGGAGTGTTCTTACAAAGACTTCACAAATGGCAAACCCGATCCTTTCAACGGAAGCGGGGGCGTCATCGCGCTGATGCAATGGTTTGAAAGGACCGAAGCAGTCTTCAAAATCTGCGCTTGTCCCGAAGCGAGCAAAGTCAAGTATGCAGCATTCACTTTTACAAGAAAAGCTCTTACTTGGTGGAATAGCCGAGTTAAGTCACTTACTCCTGCAGTGGCTAACTCTATAAGCTGGGAGCATCTAAAAGCTTTAATGCTAAAAGAGTATTGCCCAAGAGGCGAAGTGCAAAAACTGGAAGAGGAACTCTGGAACCTCAAAATGTCGGGAATGGATCTCGAAGCTTATACCGCCCGATTCAATGACCTAGCACTCCTCTGTCCTGCAATGGTCACCCCAGAGGAGAAAAAGATAGAACAATACCTTTGGGGGCTATCATCCCAGATCCATGATAGTGTATTGGCCTCAAGACCAACTACCTTCGACAGCGCCAAGGAGTTGGCACAACAACTCATCGACCATCGTGCCAGCCGTGACACTCCGACAACCACGCCAATTGTTGCGATTCATGCTGCCACAACCCTCACCACGCCAACTCCCATAAAGCAATACGCTGGAACCCTTCCGAAATGTAACAAGTGTAGCTTCCATCACACTGGGGCTTGTAGAGAATTGCATTGCATGAACTGCAATAGAAAAGGGCACACTACCCGTTTCTGTAAGGCACCGGTACGACCCATCAACCAGTTCCCCGGCTCTGGAGTAAGCCCAGCCTGCTACAAATGTGGAGAAACAAGCCACTTTAAAAGGAACTGCCCAAGAGCAAGAGATGCCAGTGGTGGTGGAAGGGTGCTTGCGATCACCGAAGGAGAGACCACCCCGGAACTGCCTGCAAATATTAGTACGTGTTTCTAACACCGACGTTTAAATTCCAAATTTCTTTACTTGATTAACTCTAGCATCGATTAAAGCATCCATAGTAGTAATGCCAAAAATTAAACTGAGAGCATAAACAATAGGAAATTCCAAGATCCTCATAAGACCATTCTATGAATTTGCTTCGACTCCGCAATGGGACTACATCATAGGGATGTAGGTCAAACTTCCGAGAACATGCTTCCACTCTATAGGTGAGCGGTCGAAATACATCTAGGTTCAATGTTAGCCCTGACTAGGAACTCTAATTCATTAAGAAGGATTACTAAGTTATTTGTTATGATTTCCTCACTTATACATTCCCCAATTATATATAACGAATACCTGGTAGATAATAGAATGTGAGAATTCTGACTTAGTTTCTTTTCCTCGTTGGGATGTGAAACTGAAATAGAATCACACATTTTACTATCCGCCCAGTATTGGTTATATCATAATGTGTATAAGCTAAGTTTTCATGTATAATAACTCATCTCTTAGTCAGAATCAAAATAATGTAGAGCCGACCTTAGTCATTTTCAAACTCCTTGCCTGATTTCAAATTTCGGGACGAAATTCCCTCTAACGGGGGGATGATGTGACAACCGTCAATTTTCAGTCGAGTCAAAGTCAACGAAAGTCAACAAGTCAAACCGGTCCACTCATTTTGCCATGAGTACTAGAGCTTACGTTAAGTAACTCCTAAACAACTCTCTATTCTAACGAGAGATCCTAAATCAAAAAGTGTGTACATCTAGATCTCCTTAACCTAAAACTGTGGTACGTGGCGAGCCAAACCGATAAAACAATGTCGCATACTCATCGGGAGTATGCAAGATCCTTAAACAAGGCGTAACGGGGCTTACGGACCCTGCATTGCAAAGCCGAACACTCAAAAAGGTCACCAATGAAACCTCTCTCAATCGTTTTCACTCTATCTCTTCTTATGTCAAATCTCTCCCAAATCTCTCTAAGTATGTGAAATCTCTCCAACATATCTCTTTGTATGTGAAATCTCTCCAAGTATGTCAAATCTCTCCCAAATCTCTCTAAGTATGTGAAATCTCTCCCACATATCTCTTTGTATGTGAAATCTCTCCAAGTATGTCAAATCTCTCCCAAATCTCTCTAAGTATGTGAAATCTCTCCCATATATCTCTTTGTATGTGAAATCTCTCTCAAATCTCTCTCGAAATCTCTCCCAAATCTCTCTAAGTATGTGAAATCTCTCCCACATATCTCTTTGTATGTGAAATCTCTCTCAAATCTCTCTCGAAATCTCTCCCCAACTTTCTATAATCACTCGGGGCATCCCGACCCTCGAATTTGGCAAAAATAGCCCAAAAACGGAAGTCTACGCGAAAAACGGACTTAAGGAAACGAACCCTCCGAACCGAAAGTACTATTCATGAACCGAACCGAAAGTACTATTCATGAAGGTCCGAACCGAGAGTACTGTTCATGAACCGAACCGAAGCTGCTGACCCATGAACCGAACCGAAGTCACTGTTCATCCGAGCCGAATCGCGCATAGAAGGAAGGTCCGAACCGAACCTCGCATAGAAGGAAGGTCCGAACCGAAAGTACTGTTCATTAATGTTCACAACAGTCCCTTCGGTTCTAGCATCACTTCGGACCGAACCCCTGACTTTCGCTTCTGACTCCTCATCGGACCGAGCCTTCGGACCGAACCCCTGACTTTCGCTTCTGACTCCTCATCGGACCGAGCCTTCGGACGAACCCCGCCTTCGCTCCTTCTTCTGGCTCGCGCCTTCGCTTCCGAGACCAGCACCTCCCCTGACCGAACCTCGGCCGAGATCCGAAGGGTCTCGCTGGAAAGTTCATTTTTCACCCGTTTTTGCGTATTTTTGCGTTTTAAACCCATTTTTAATTATTTTAACATGGGATTTTCACCCAAAACTTTATTTTAAAATATAAGACCCCTAAATTAATAATTTAATCATATTTTAAGGGTAAAATCTTATCCAAATAAGAGTAGGTAAAGTACAAAGGTAGAGTGTTGACTTTACCTTATTTTATGACGCAAGCAACCCCCATACCCACTCCATGACCACCCACACTCCTTTCCACCATACCTTGTACCTTTTACCTCCCTCACAAGCCATCCCCACGTTTTTGAGAGCTGGATAATCATCCTCTCTCCTCATTTTCTCTCATTTGCTCTCATTTCACAAGAAGATCAAACTCTTTTCTCTCTCACTTTCTCTCTCTAGAAATTCAAGATTCAAGAGCTGATCTTGAGTCTTTCCTCCACATTTGGTAAGCATAATCCATTCTCTTTATGATTATCTCAATTATTTCCACTCAAATCATGGATAGCTTACACAAACTCCATTATATTTGTGTTAGAACTTCGAATCTTCAAGTGTTCTTGGGTTGAACACTTCTCTTCTTCAACACTTATCTACTGAAATCACACAAGGTGAGTTCATACCCCTACATTTTCATGTTTTCTCAAGTTTTTAGGGGGGGAATACAAGTTAAAATACTTAGAACATAACTACATTTTTCTAACAGCTTTCATCAGAAAAGTTTCACTCCATTCACGGACTGTTTTGGACATCCTAAATATTTTTGGTTTCAAAACTGTTTTAGGTGCATGTAGTTCCACTTCTTAGCTTTAAAATGACTACTTGCACATCTCCATACGATTTTTCTACCATTTATGGTGATTTTTACAAAACTGCCTATCATTTCAAACATCAATCCGTACCAGTCTGTGATTATGGACTTTTTCACCCAAGTTAGAGGTCATTAAAAATTATAATAAAATTTATGAACAAACTAGACTCATTTTCCAAACTCTCAAAGGTTACAGAACCTGATTTGGACATTTTATGATTTTTCTACAATTTTTCCAATAACAGTTACAGAAAATGTTATTAACAGAAAAACACAATAAATTTCATTTCACCTTGTAACATGTTGAGCAAGGTATACATCGTTATGTGATTATGTGTAGTTGCAATATATGACGAATTTTGTATTCTTACATAGACATACATCAGAAAACAAATGGATTTACACCTTCACAAGTATGACAAATATATATATATATATATATATATATATATATATATATATATATATATATATATATATATATATATATATATATATATATATACGATATTACGAGGCTATATCCATTAAAATATAAACATTGATAAATTATGACAAGTAAGGCCTATGCTCATTTCCCACGAAATCAATCGATAAACTATAATAGGTATAGTTTAGGATTATTCATATAACAAAAAGGTCTTACACTTACAAAAGAGTTATTGCCGCTATGGACGATTAAGATAATCTATAATAAGTATAGTTAAGCCATTATACCCCCACAAACGAACGCGTTAGTTATAATCGGTATAGTTATGGTAAATACATATTACAAACAAAGTAATAAACTATAATAGGTATAGTTTATGTTTCATCTACCCTAGGAACTTAATTACAAGAAAGGAATTCACCATCACTTTCGATAAGCTATTCATATGTATAGTTCAGGTTCACTAATCTCTATTACTCCCCGGTGAACTATGATATGTATAGGTTATATTCACATTCACCATCACTTTTGATATGTATAGGTTATATTCACCATCACTTTTGATAAGCTATTCATATGCATAGTTCAGGTTCACTAATCCCTATCACTCCCCGGTGAACTATGATATGTATAGGTTACACTCACCATCACCATCACTTTTGATAAGCTATTCATATGCATAGTTCAGGTTCCCTAATCCTTATTACTCCCCGGTGAACTATGATATGTATAGGTTATATTCACAATAGATTTTCGTATGGTTAGACTTCAACTATAATCGTTGAGCGTATATGCTTGAGTCATACAAGAATTTAGTCTGGATTGGCTTAGAATTGGTGGTGCCCGCCTCATCTCCTGTTCCTCGTTGGGTTGTGGACCTAGGGCGGACCCACTACATTCGACGTTTTATCTAACTTAAATCTTCTATAACTTATATATGCTGGACAATTATAGGGGAAATCTACGGGTCAATCTAGGATACATCAACACATCGTATAGGTTATATTCACATTAAAGGTTCGCATTGTTAGACTTCAACTATAATCGTTGAGCGTATATGCTTGAGTCATACAAGAATTTAGTCTGGATTGGCTTAGAATTGGTGGTGCCCGCCTCATCTCCTGTTCCTCGTTGGGTTGTGGACCTAGGGCGGACCCACTACATTCGACGTTTTATCTAACTTAAATCTTCTATAACTTATATATGCTGGACGATTATAAAGGAAATCTATGGGTCAATCTAGGGTTCATCAACACATCATATAGGAATATTCTGTTTACACCTAACTAAGAAAATATTGGATTTTCTGGATACATATCCTATCGCCTTTAAAAAGGAAAACGGTTTCTACTCCAAACAAAACTCTTATGAACTCACCAACTTAATTGTTGACACTTCTCAAAACTACTTGTATTCTCAGGAAATCAGTGAAACAGGAAAACTTCAGCGCTTTGAGGATGGGACGTTAAACCGTCAACAATTTATTCTTATTTTTATCATCACAATGTAATTGATTTTGAAACATGTAAACATATACTTTGGTGTAACTTTTTCAATTATATTTATGATGGTTGTATTTACTTTGAGCACTATTATACATGTTGTTGTGATACTGTACATGAAGTCCTCCACCCCTGGACGTTTCCGCCATCCTTGGTTTGGGGGTGTGACACCATTGTTCATGTTCGTTTGTTTAGCTAAACGAACGAGAATTTGTGTGCATGTTCGTTCATTTACTAAATAAATGAACATAAATGAACTTCCCGCCGACCGATTCACGAACAGTTTATTGAACATTTAGTTTGTTTACATCCCTAAGTACAAGCAAGCATCTAGGTAAAATTTATCCGTTCCTTTTACCTCCATGTGGTTAAAAGTGATATATATGGGCCCCTCGATGATTTAGTGATGAGTACCCTAAGTGCTTGGCCAAGCCTGGACTGATTTGATTTGTTCAATTAGTCGGTTGTTATAAATCGGAAATTGGGAAACAATGGATGAACAAACAGAATGATTATAATCCATGCCTCATTCCATATGATATCTATAATGGAGGAATATATGATCCCTTATCTAATGGACGTGTCATTGACTAGGTCAGAGTTCGACAACAGCTTTTAAGAGCTATGATTGCTAATCGGGTTGTGGAGTCATACTTGCAATAATAGTTATTAGACTTATCCAAGTGGGAGACTGTTGGATTAGGTGTTTAAGCCCATAACTATAATTGGTATGTACTTGACCCGAGAGTAGAATGGTCCATTTGGGTTGCATATCACCGGGACAATTTGATAGGATGGACTTTTGATAAATGGTTATTTATGATTTTATTAATATATTAAAAGTTCTAATATATTAACATGAAATCATATTAAGATTTAATTAGTATTGATCAAGAATTAATTTGGAATTAATTTTCTGATTAAAAGAGACTAATTAAATGTAAGGGGATTGATTGGTAAATCATTTATTCTTATGGTGTGGGCCAATGATCCATGATTCTTTAGGTTAGGTTAAACCAATGTTACAACCCATGGATGATCCATGAGGGTTTAAATCCATGGAGCCTAAGGAATATGGAAGGTCATACACATTAGGGTTTACATGGTATAACCCTAATCTTGCCATACTATATAAAAAGCCCCTTAGCATCCAAAATGGTACACTAGTGATCCATTGGAGTTCCATGAGCCGATTTTGGTTGCAAGAACATTTCTCAAAAGTCATCATTTTTCCAAAGGTGTGTTGTGATTCCATTTGAGGCGCAACACTTGGGGCACTAAGTTCTTAAAGGTCAAACACAACCACAACCAAGAGGTAACTCCATAACTCAATTTTATGTTGTTGATATCATTTTGTATGATAGTTGTAGGCTTAATGCTTTGGAAACAATATTGCATGTATAATTAGAGAAAACATAGATCCAAAGCATTTAGGGTTGTATGTGCACCATAGGATGTTGTAATATACTAAAACCCATCAGTAAGGTGGTTGTACACTCGTGGAGAGAGAAAAAAGGAGACGATAATGGAGTGGAAGAAAGGAAGAATAATTGTGGTAACAGGTGTATAAATAGCGGAAACAGACACTCCCATTAAGTGAAATAATGAGTAAGGCTGATTGACACCAGAAAAATATTCACTTTCACAAAGCGAGCCAAGTGATCTACCAATGAAGTATCATGGAAATAAAAGTGGAGCGGCTACCCATCCATCAGAACCAGACCCGATAGAAAAGTAGCATCATCTTAACAATCCCACTTAAAATCAAGAAAAAACACCCTTGAATTCCATAAAATTGCATCAAAATTCCACAAAAATCTTCCATTGCTTCACACTCATCCACACCATCCCACTTTGCCTAATTCTTAAAGCACCAGCCTTATATATATGTGTGTGTGTGTGTGTATGTGTGGGTATATATATACACACACATACACATACACGTACACACACACACACACACACACATATATATATATATATATATATATATATATATATATATATATTGTTGCCTATGTTTTCTTGTTGATTGGAAGGGATTTTAAGGCGAGCACAGTTTCAATAGCATTCGAGAAAGCATACATGCATGTGGTATTAAATTTCTGTTCATGATAGATGGATCTCGTAGTCTTGTTGCCTTGGAATATTTCAAATAGTATATCCCATAATTCTTGATCTGAAGCATTAGGTTTCGTAATCTTCTACAAGTTATCATTGGGGATTATGTTGTGGATCCATTATTTAACAAAGATATCCACTTGCTTGCATGTGGGATCATTAACGATATATGGACGTGGTGTTTTTGGATTTGTGGTCGAGTAAGTTATAACTGTAGGCTTGTATGCAAAACTATTCAACCCATGATTTATAGTGCTCATCAATTTAATTAAAGACAAAAAGTTTTGAAATATTGGTATTAGTCATAGAAAAGACATGACGGAAAGTTGTTTTGGTTTTTTTTATGGATATTTTCTATATTGACCATGGTTGATAGAGTACTGATGGGTTTTCTAGATTATAAAAAGATGTATGTGGTGGAAAAACACTTACACCCTTAAGTTGACATGCAACCTAGAAAAGATCTATGTTTTCTCTATTGATAGCAATAACCTATGAACATCACGAAAACCTAGAGAGTGGGTATGAAAATCGAAATTAACAAAAGAATAGGGTTACATACCTTTTAATTTCTACAACAAATAATCAAATCAAATCCTCTTGAAGTTCCCTAGAAAGCAAGCACCAAAAGCTTGGATACCTCTAATGGCTCACACCTAAATCATAGAACTAGAGGACACTTGAGGAGAGAGAGGGGAAGAAGTATAATTTTTGTTCAATATATTCTAAGAAGGAGTAGTCACGAAAATTGATGCCCAAGGAGTCCTATTTATAGTGTAAGTAACTTAAGGGCAAAACAAGATGTGAATAATTAAATAATGAATTTAATTCCAATTCAAATCATTTCCTTATTAACATCTAGGAGGCTTTTAGAAACCCTAGAACGTCTCCCAAAACCTTCCACCCTAAGATGGTTATAGAATTGTGTCTTTTGTTCAACTATTGAATGATTACAATTCACCCCTTACACCTTTAATTAATTCAAATTAATCCCAAATTAATTACAGATTAATTTTGATTAATAATTAATCAATTCTAATTGATTTCATATTAATTTATCAACCATATAAATTAACAAATTAATTATTTTAACAATCGATCTCATATTAATTTAGTAATCACATAATAAATTAATAAACCAACTGTCTATTTCCAATTAATATATTAATCAAATAATATATTAACAAATCATTTCATCATAATTTCCAAATAGTTTATTAATCATAATAAACTAATAAATCATTTTCTCTCTATAAATGTCATTCTAATCAAGTTCTAGTTATGAGGGCAACACAAAAAGGACTTTTCTTTTAATTACAAGAATATACCAATTTAGTTATTGGTTTAGACACTTTAATCAAACAGTCTACCACTTGGATAAATCTGTAACTACAATTGTAAGTATATACCTTGAACTAAACAACAAAAATTTCTTTCGAATTCCACTGCCAAACTCTGATTCAAATCAAACATTAGCCCTAAGATAAGTGATCAACTATTCTTTCGTTCTGATAAGAGATCATATGAACTGATTCATGGATTAAATGATCAACCTCATATTCTTTTATTTGTTTCCTAATTTCCTGATTTGTGATCCAACTTTAGACTACAAAATTGAAAACATCAATTTTGTTTGGACTAGGCGCCTGGTTTTTCATAGATCAACTCAAATCATCGAGGGCCCCACAGATATCACTTTTCCTTATTTAGACCAAAGGAACGAATTAAATTGACTATATAGTCATACGATTTTCATTTCAAATCACACATGGGATAACCCTTTATAACATCCAATTACGAGATGTGTTTGAGCAAACAATGCACAACTGATCTATAAACTATGAACTATACATCGCTTCTTTAAGAATAGAAGATATTATCATCTTTGAGTTACTTGTGATTGAATCCATGAAGTAATATATAATCATGGGTTTATCCAATACATAAAATCTCTATTTTCAAACTACTCATGAATATTATAGCAATTCCAGCTGCTATGTCTTAACCTCAATCGACAAACTTCAATCAATTAATGATAATATTAATTCATTTTTTACTTCCAAAAGTATGAATGAATGTGGAATTTTGAATAATATTAAAATTACTTAGGGAAGTAAAACAAGCAAAGTGAAACACAATAATAAATTAATTAAATATGGCATCAAACCCATTGATTATAAATAAATCCCTATTATTTAATTACCGTAAAAATTATGAATTTATTCATCGTATAATGTTGTGAGTAATCAACTAACTACTTGAATTATGTAACATTAGTCATGCCATGTTGTGAACATGCATACTATGCCTCACGATGGTCCTTCCGTTTTGAACAGATCGACTGGACATTACTCCAATGATGCTCGATTCATGATTCCAAATTCTTGTCACTATCTAAGATGTAGTGGAATTTCATCCTTACATGCATTATCTTTATGTGATGTCGAGGTTCTAAAGTCGCAGAGACCGAGCCTTCGATATTACATAATATCTAATTGAAACTTGTTACTAGAAACAATTCCTAGCTTATGAAGTCCCAAATTCAAGATACATTCCTTGAGCACTTCTCTAGCATTTAAGTTTCCAGCTCTCATGTAGATTCTATAAGCATCTCCCATTATGGTAACATTTCAATATTACCATATGACATCAATTCTGACCAAGAATCATCTCAATCCAGAACGTGTCACTATGGTCCTTCTCAAACAATATCATACTTCTAGCTATCCACAAGCAACCAATCTTCGGTAAAACCTCAAAATGCTCTTGACAATTTGCTTAATAACACTAGTCACTTAAAATTATAATCTTTTTTCTCACAATTCTTAGAGCATTTAAAAAATAGAATAATTGAATATTATAGCATATGTAGTCGGTCCTATATCCAAAGAATATGGAACTCAACTCATTATTACAAGCATCTAATATCTATTCAATCTTTTGCTATAATATTTCCATATATAAAATATCCAATGTTAAAACATTTCAAAATGCTATTCATATATGTCTTTGACTAAGTTTTATTAAACTATAAAATCTAAACTTTTATTCATAACTAAGTATGAGTGCTCTCTCCCTTAAGTCCATTATAGTGAAACATTTTCTGAACTTTGCAATTTGCAACATGCAATACCAGCATAACAATTATTCTCCAACTATCTTTGACACTGAGAAATCAACTAGACTTCCAGAAATCAATACCCTTTTACATTCTAACGGAAGTGCAGATTCCTATTTCGTGATGCTTCATTAAGCCTCTAATTAGGCTTCTTAAGCTTATGCACTTTATCTATATAGTGTATATGTTCAAACTCTTAAAAGACATGATAAACATATCTCCCGAATGTTTAACTAAATCCCTCTTCATTCCTCACAATTTGAAATATGAAGAGGGAAAGTCACAATCATATTGTGAATTTGAGCATGAAATATCCACAACTAATATCCATATAGATCAGATCTTCAAAATCTATTAGCGAAAGTATTTCCTCATAAATGTATTCATGAATTAGAGCGAAACCTTTTGTGTGACAACCCAAAGTTTATTCCATTATATTAATCTGTATCTGCTAACGGAATATGTCATTTTATAAAAAGTTCTGTTATTTGGGGTCGTCAAATAAATAAATAGTTATTTATTTATTTATATTTCATGTGATTATTATCATAACAAAATAAATATAACTCGTAAAATTCATTTCCATTCAATGGAGTAAAGTTATATTATTTCAACCATTTAAACCGAGTAAAAAGTTTAAACCCCGTTAAGCTTTAGCATCAGGTAGTCGTATACCGGGTGCAACACCCGAGACCTATATAAGGAAGGTGGAACACTTCCTTGAACTCTTTTACCACTCAAGCTCCACTCTCTCTCTACTTTCTCTCTCTAGCTCGTTCCCGACTCCAAAAACCGCAAATTATGCCTCCAAAACGTAAGATTTTGTACCCTAACTTGTTCTAAACATCAATTATTGTTGCATTAGCTCAAAAGTCACAAAAAATGGCCATCAAAATGGAGTTTACGGCCTAGGAACCTCCTTAGGCCGTAAACACCTAAAATGGTGCCAAAAGTCCCGATTTTCCTTCTTTTAAGCTTAGATACTAGTTGGGGCATTTATCTAGGAGTGTCTTAACCTCAAAACAATAATTTTTAGGGCATAAAAGAGGGTTTACGGCCCAAGCACATGCTTAGGCCGTAAACACCCTGTAACCATGCAAAAAGGTCCAAAAACAGTTCCAAACCACCCTTAGACTTAAGATATAAATTAGGGACTTGCCATTTCGGACTTGGAACACTCAAACACATATTTTTGAAGGGTAAAATAGAGTTCACGGCGCAAGCATGTGCTTAGGCCGTAAACTCCCCTAAGTCATGATAAATGGGAGTTTAAACCCCTAAAAGGCCTTGTAACCTTTACTAGAATTTGTTAGAAATCAAACCAAAGGCCTAGAAACCAAGGAATGGGGTGTATGAGAGTTTACTACCATAAGCCATAGAGCTTACGGCCGTAAACTCCCAAGGAGTGGCCTTTGGGCCATAAACTCCAAGGGAGTAAGCTCTTGGACCCTTAAACACCCCTATAGTCTTGTATAAATCCCTAGAACCACTCCTAAATGCACATGAGTCTTGAAAGCATTCAAAAACACTCCTCCCATGAGTTTACGGAGAGTAAACTCTAAGGTGAGGTCATACACTCCTTCCATACAACTCATTAACCTTCTAGCACTCAACCATAAGACCTTAAATCAAATTAGGATGTCTAAATGTTTTAATAAGAGTATAAGTCACTAATTACTTGTAAAACATATATCTCATATGTTACTAGGATCATAAAGGGTGTACAAGTCCTTACATGACACCAAACGCTCAACCGACATATTCACCCGATTTACTCGTTTCAGGTGAGTTCATACCCCTTAATGAACCTTTTTAACTATTTTTACATGTTTTAGGGGGGGGTGGGGATACAAGTCAAATGTACAATTCATGGAAATCAATCACATGTGATTTACAACTCATAGTACAAATCACATGTGATTTATCACTATACTTTATAAAAGATCTCTACATTTTTAAAACTGCTTTGAGAACAAAACTATTTTCAGAAAATATCTAAATGCATTCTTTTTTTTTAATTTGTTATTAAACTATTTTCAAACTGTGTTTAAGTTACTTTTCTTATAAAAATGTATCTACATTAATATATTTATATAAGTAAGACTTGAAGGACTTAGGACCGATAGCTCGCCTCATTTCCTGTTCTTGTTTGATGTGGTTTTAGGGTATCTGTTATCCTTCCGATTGTCGTTGATTTCTTAGTTATATATCATGTATATTGGTGTTAGATATAAAAGTCTTCATTTTATTCAATACCTTTGTTATACAAATGCCGAGAACCATACACACTAAGTTAACTATAATAGGTATAGTTAAGGCTACTACTACTACTCGTTATTGCTACTACTATACACACTATAACTGTTATTATTACAAGATGATACATGTATAAGAGAACGCTCTATGAACTATACGAAAGACTACTACTCTATAATACAAGAGAAAACACTAATCTAGAGTATAACACACTATTCCTCTATAAGACACTTTACCGCGCTTACATCCTGTGACCAAAGCTTTCCGGAAGGAAGGCGACACTACATGTATAGATCTATACGGGGCAGACACTATTATATCCCGACTGTTAACTACAGTCCGAGCCGACCAGGCTCAGGGGTGGCACTACTTCACTACACTACGTATGACCAGGAAGGTCATCGGACTCTCTATTTCTCACAATATTGGTCACATAAAAAGGAATACACTTATATCCACATTAATACACTAAGACTAAAGTCTAAGCTAACATCCCGAAGTAAGTAAGTATCTATTACTAATGGAAGTTTACACCACTACTGCTGACAACAGGCATAACTTTTCCTTATCTACACTACCTACTTGAGATTTACTACTATGCTTTTACAACTAAAGTTTTCAATGACAAAGTTTACACGCAGCTCAAAGGATTTCTCTTACGATATACTTTCTGGAAAATATAGGATTTTCTAGGGTTTTCCACTACTTATAAATGCAAATTGCAACTTTTCACACTATAAGTTCTAACACATTTTATACCTCAACCACACTAAATACTTATGAACTCACCAGCTTTATGCTGATACTCATTTTCAAAATAACTTGTATCCTCAGGTCAAAGATAGACAGGTACAGGTGTAGCATTTTGGAGAAGATGGAGCATACAAGATCCATCTCTTATTTTTGTCATATTTTTGGTGTCTATTGAAACTTTACAGAACACGCTTGTAATTAAACTCACTATGTAAATGAAATGGTTGTTGTTTCTTGTTTTTACTATTATGCAATTGTGATGATACTGTACATGACGTCCTCCACCCCGGAACGTATTCCGCCGTTATCGGTTTTGGGGTGTGACAGATTGGTATCAGAGCATTGTTTATAGTGAATCAAGTATATCAACCTATAAAAGATATACGAACTATAAACACTTCAGGACTAAAACACTCTGACCAAGAATGTATACTTCTAAATACTAAAAGATTTAATTAAGTATATATATATATATATATATATATATATATATATATATATATATATATATATATATATATACAATCACTACTACAAAAGGATCAGTATCATACTAGAACAAAACAAAAGTATTAAGATTGTTGAACAACACACTTAAGCTTAGAGACGTATGGTCACATCTGGGGGGATGTAGCCTGATCAACTACATTTATCCAGGAGTGACTAGCATGTGCCTAAGGGTGATTATGGTGTTGCAACAAGTCTAAAAACTTACCAACACTACCATAAGAACGTTAGAACAAGAATACTATAGGAGTATTCTGGATACCACTAACTATATAAGTGATAACTAAAAGGGTCGTTACTGGTAGGACAATAGTTTCTAAGTGGATACACCACGGTTACATGTGACTAGGGCGCTATAGACTCAGAATTTGTGGCCTTTGCTTCATTTCTTGTTCTTGTTTGATTGGGGATTTGAAGTTAGGGTTGCTTATTCGAAGGACTATCTTGCTTCGGTTACATGTAATTGGTATGCACTACGCAAGTATTGGGTCGACTAATAACGATCCATCTTATAAGTATCCTAGATTAGTACGTCTATTAACCTTTCTCTTCCCCTTTCTCGCATAGATAGCATTGCTGGCTTCCACCATCCCGGCGATCCGTATTATCCAAACTAGGGCAATGGAGGATGGCTCGATGAGGAGTCAGATGATGATCACCCGATCCCTTTGGATGATCATCATGCTGAAGGCTTTTCAGACAGCTCCAACTCCGAGCCAGAAGTTAACAACCTACCCCCTGAAGCTCCCAACCCCCGTCCGACATTTCAGGGTCCCACTCTCATATGGGCAATATCCTTGAGCCGATGGAGCGAGGAGTAGGGCCAGCCCTTACCTTACAATGGAGATCGAAGCTTCTACAACATAAGCGAAGGAGGGTCAGCGAACCGAGTTCTGCCCATCATGGTCCGAAGGATTGCCAAAAATGTCGAGCAGGGTCAAGAAGCCATTGGTCGCGTTGTAGAAGTGGACGCCAACTCGAATCTCAACACTATTCGCATCCGCCAACTTGAAGAAGCTATGGATAGGACAAGGAGGACCAATGAGGCTCTACAGCAACAACTAGCTGCATCCCGAGCCAAAGTTAGGGAACTCCGAGCACGTCAAAGGACTCATGAGCAACATCTCCAGGAAGTTATGTGTCAACTAGCTGATCTGAGGGTCCGCCCAACGAGTACCCGTCGCCCGTAGGAGGTGTCTAATTACCTCACCCTTTTGTTAAGGACTAGCCTTTCCTTTCTATGCTCCATAGAGCACTTGTCTATAAACATTTCTAGCCTTGAAAAGTACTCTAATTAGACCTCTAGACTACCAACATTTTTCTTATGGTTGAGTTCAGGATCGACCTAGTACCAGGAGCTACCCCCGTAGCTAAGTCACCCTATCGTTTAGCGCCTGCCGAGATGCAAAAACTATCCGGTCAACTTAACGAGCTGCTCAGCAAGGGCTTTATAAGACCGAGCTTCTCACCTTGGGGAGCTTCGGTCTTGTTCGTAAAGAAGAAGGACGGATCGTTTCGTATGTGCATCGATTATAGGGAACTCAACAAACTCACGGTCAAAAATCGCTACCCTCTCCCCCATATCGACGACCTATTTGACCAACTACAAGGAGCGAGTTACTTTTCCAATATTGATCTTAGATCCGGGTACCACCAGTTATGGGTGCTAGAGGAGGATGTCCTGAAGACAGCCTTCCGAACCCGTTACGGGCACTACGAGTTTGTAGTGATGCCCTTTGGACTGACTAACGCACCCGCAGTGTTCATGGACTTGATGAATAGGATGTGTCGTCCATACTTAGATCAGTTCGTCATCGTCTTTATTGATGATATACTCGTCTACTCTCGGAGCGAGGAAGAACACATGAATCATCTACGACGAGTCCTAGAAACCCTACGATCAGAAAAGTTATATGCGAAGTTCTCTAAGTGCGAATTTTGGATCCGAAAAGTTGAATTCTTAGGACACGTGGTTAGTGAAGAAGGAATCCACGTGGACCCATCCAAGATTAAAGCTATCGAGAACTGGTCAGCACCGAAAACGCCTATAGAAATTCGTCAACTTCTAGGCCTCGCTGGCTACTACCGCAGATTCATTCAAAACTTCTCTCGGATTGCGAAACCTCTCACCTTGTTGACACAGAAGGGAATAACATTTGATTGGGAAGAGAAACAGGAGAAGGCATTCCAGACCCTGAAGCGAGCCCTATGCACCACACCAGTATTATCCCTTCCCGAAGGTATAGAACATTTTGTGGTATACTGCGATGCATCGAATCAAGGGCTCGGTTGTGTCTTGATGCAACGAGGTAAGGTCATCACCTATGCCTCGAGACAGCTGAAGACACATGAGGTAAACTACACTACTCACGACCTCGAGTTAGGGGCGGTCATCTTCGCTCTAAAAATCTGGAGACATTATTTGTATGGAACGAAGAGCATAGTATACACTGATCATAAAAGCCTCCAGCACATATTGAACCAGAAGGAGCTCAACATGAGACAGCGTCGATGGGTCAAACTACTCAACGATTACGACTGCGAAATTCGTTATCACCCGGGGAAAGCCAACCTGGTAGCACACGCCCTAAGTAGAAAAGAGTATTCTGGTCGAAGAGCCAAGTCATTACCGATGACTATCCATTCGCATCTATCCGCACAGATTAAGGAGGCTCAAATCGAAGCCTTAAAACCTGAGAATGTGACGGGAGAATCCCTGCGTGGAATGGATAAGAGTTTGGAGGTCAAGGGTGACGGAGCCTACTATCTCATGGACAGAATCTGGACTCCGCGCCATGGAGGTTTCAGAGATTTGGTCATGAAGGAAGAGCACAACACTCGATACTCCGTTCACCCTGGTTCAAATAAAATGTATCTGGATCTCAAAAAGCTTTACTGGTGGCTTAACATGAAAGCAGAGATTGCAACCTTCGTGAGTAAGTGCCTTACTTGCGCGAAGGTCAAGGTTGAATACCAGAAGCCATCGGGTCTCCTCCAACAACCTGAGATACCGGAATGGAAGTAGGAGCGGATCACAATGGATTTCATAACCAAGCTGCCCAAGACATCGGGTGGATTGGATACCATTTGGGTCATCGTCGACAGATTGACCAAGTCCGCGCACTTCCTTCCCATCAAGGAAACAGACAAGATGGAGAAACTCACAAGAACATACATTAAGGAAATAGTACGGCTGCATAGCGTCCCTATATCTATTATCTCGGATAGAGATAGTAGGTTTACTTCAAGATTTTGGCAATCACTACAAAAGGCATTAAGGACGAGGCTGGACATGAGTACAGCCTACCATCCGGAGACTGACGGGCAAAGTGAGAGGACGATCCAAACCTTAGAAGATATGCTTTGAGCTTGTGTGATTGACTTCGGTAAATCTTGGGATACACACTTACCCCTTGTGGAGTTTTCCTACAACAATAGTTATCACACAAGCATCAAGGCAGCTCCATCGAAGCCCTCTACGGTCGGAAGTGCAGATCCCCTCTATGCTGGGCTGAGGTGTGTGACACTCAACTAGCTAAAGGACGAGTTCCTGACAGCGCTCTAACGGGTCCGGAGATCATTCGAGAAACTACCGAGAAGATTGTACAGATTCGTGAATGACTAAAAGCCGCCAGGGATGGACAGAAAAGCTACGCAGAGAAACGAAGAAAACCCTTGGAATTCCAGGTGGGAGACCGAGTCCTTTTGAAGGTCTCACCCTGGAAGGGCACGATACGCTTCGGGAAGCGGGGAAAGCTGAACCCAAGGTATATAGGGCCTTTTGAGATTCTCGCTAGAATCGGCCCCGTAGCTTACAAACTCAACTTACCCCACGAGCTAAGTAACATACATCCTACCTTCCATGTCTCAAACCTGAAGAAATGCCTGTCCGACGAGACTCTTGTCATCCCACTCAACGAGATCGAAGTCAACGAGAACCTCAAATTCGTGGAAGAGCCTGCGGAGATAATGGACCGAGAGGTAAAACAAACAAAACAAAGCCGCATCTCAATTGTGAAGGTTCGATGGAACGCCAAGCGTGCACCGAAATTCACTTGGGAGCGCGAGGATCAAATAAAACTCAAATATCCCCATCTCTTCGCTTAGTAGTACTGTAATAACTTAACTGCTTGAATTCTAAATTTCGGGACGAAATTCCCCTAACAGGGGATGATGTGACAACCCAAAGTTTATTTCGTTATATTAATCCGTATCCGCTAACGGAATACGTCATTTTATAAAAAGTTCTGTTATTTGGGGTCGTCAAATAAATAAATAGTTATTTATTTATTTATATTTCATGTGATTATTATCATAGCAAAATAAATATAACTCGTAAAATTCATTTCCATTCAATGGAATAAAAGTTATATTATTTCAACCATTTAAACTGAGTAAAAACTTTAAACCCTGTTAAGCTTTAGCATCGGGTAGTTGTATACCGGGTGCAACACCCGAGACCTATATAAGGAAGGTGGAACACTTCCTTGAACTCATTTACCACTCAAGCTCCACTCTCTCTCTCTACTTTCTCTCTCTAGCTCGTTCCCGACTCCAAAAACCGCAAATTCCGCCTCCAAAACGTAAGATCTTCTACCCTAACTTGTTCTAAACATTAATTATTGTTGCATTAGCTCAAAAATCACACAAAATGGCCATCAAAATGGATTTTACGGCCTAGGAACCTCCTTAGGCCGTAAACACCTAAAATGGTGCCAAAAGTCCCGATTTTCCTTCTTTTGAGCTTAGATACTAGTCGGGGGATTTATCTAGGAGTGTCTTAACCTCAAAACAATAATTTTTAGGGCATAAAAGAGGGTTTATGGCCCAAGCACATGCTTAGGCCGTAAACACCCTGTAACCATGCAAAAAGGTCCAAAAACACTTCCAAACCACCCTTAGACTTAAGATATGAATTAGGGATTTACCATTTCGGACTTGGAACACTAAAACACATATTTTTGAAGGGTAAAATAGAGTTCACAGCCCAAGCATGTGCTTAGGCCGTAAACTCCCCTAAGTCATGATAAATGGGAGTTTAAACCCCTAAAAGGCCTTGTAACCTTTACTAGAATTTGTTAGAAATCAAAACAAAGGCCTAGAAATCAAGGAATGGGGTGTATGAGAGTTTACTACCATAAGCCATAGAGCTTACGGCCGTAAACTCCCAAGGAGTGGCCTTTGGGCCGTAAACTCCAAGGGAGTAAGCTCTTGGACCCTTAAACACCCCTATAGTCTTGTATAAATCCCTAGAACCACTCCTAAATGCACATGAGTCTTGAAAGCATTCAAAAACACTCCTCCCATGAGTTTACGGCCGTAAACTCATGAGGGATGTGGCCTCCCAACCATAAACTCACTTAGGGTGGGTTTTAGGAGAGTAAACTCCAAGGTGAGGTCATACACTCCTTCCATACAACTCATTAACCTTCTAGCACTCAACCATAAGACCTTAAATCAAATTAGGATGTCTAAATGTTTTAATAAGAGTATAAGTCACTAATTACTTGTAAAACATATATCTCATATGTTACTAGGATCATAAAGGGTGTACAAGTCCTTACATGACACCAAACGCTCAACCGACACATTCACCCAATTTACTGGTTTCAGGTGAGTTCATACCCCTTAATGAACCTTTTTAATTGTTTTTACATGTATTAGGGGGGGAGGGGGATACAAGTCAAATGTACAATTCATGGAAATCAATCACATGTGATTTACAACTCATAGTACAAATCACATGTGATTTATCACTATGCTTTATAAAAGATCTCTACATTTTTAAAACTGCTTTGAGAACAAAACTATTTTCAGAAAATATCTAAATGCATTCTTTTTGTTAAATTGTTGTTAAACTATTTCAAACTGTGTTTAAGTTACTTTTCTTATAAAAATGTATCTACATTAATATATTTATATAAGTAAGACTTGAAGGACTTAGGACCGATAGCTCGCCTCATTTCCTGTTCTTGTTTGATGTGGTTTTAGGGTATCTGTTATCCGTCCGATTGTCGTTGATTTCTTAGTTATATATCATGTATATTGGTGTTAGATATAAAAGTCTTCATTTTATTCAATACCTTTGTTATACAAATTCCAAGAACCATACACACTAAGTTAACTATAATAGGTATAGTTAAGGCTACTACTACTACTCGTTATTGCTACTACTATACACAGTATAACTATTATTATTACAAGATGATACATGTATAAGAGAACGCTCTATGAACTATACAAAAGACTACTACTCTATAATACAAAAAAAACACTAATGTAGAGTATAACACACTATTCCTCTATAAGACACTTTACCGCGCTTACATCCTGTGACCAGAGCTTTCCGGAAGGAAGGCGACACTACATGTATAGACCTATACGGGGCAAACACTATTATATCCCGACTGTTAACTACAGTCCGAGCCGACAAGGCTCAGGGGTGGCACTACTTCACTGCACTACGTATGACCGGGAAGGTCATCGGACTCTCTGTTTCTCACAATATTGGTCACATGAAAAGGAATACACTTATATCCACATTAATACACTAAGACTAAAGTCTAAGCTAACATCCCGAAGTAAGTAAGTATCTATTACTAATGGAAGTTTGCACCACTACTTCTGACAACAAGCATAACTTTTCCTTATCTACACTACCTACTTGAGATTTACTACTATGCTTTTACAACTAAAGTTTTCAATTATAAAGTTTACACGCAGCTCAAAGGATTTCACTTACGATATACTTTCTGGAAAATATAGGATTTTCTAGGGTTTTCCACTACTTATAAATGCAAATTGCAACTTTTCAAACTATAAGTTCTAACACATTTTATACCTCAACCACACTAAATACTTATGAACTCACCAGCTTTATGCTGATACTCATTTTCAAAATAACTTGTATCCTCAGGTCAAAGATAGACAGGTACAGGTGCAGCATTTTGTAGAAGATGGAGCATACAAGATCCATCTCTTATTTTTGTCATATTTTTGGTGTCTATTGAAACTTTACAGAACACGCTTGTAGTTAAAGTCACTATGTAAATGAAATGGTTGTTGTTTCTTGTTTTTACTATTATGCAATTGTGATGATACTGTACATGACGTCCTCCACCCCGGAACGTATTCCGCCGTTATCGGTTTTGGGGTGTGACATTTTTCCATTTAGATTTCAAGTTGTATATGTTCCTATCCATATGAATGTGATACCTGCTAAAGCGAAACACGAGGTGTGGCAGTACAAAGGGTCTCATATCGAAAGTTAAAAGACAACACCAACCATTGTATTACAAAGCATTACAAATTTACAATTATTTTGAACAACTCTTTAAAAGAAATTACAGTGTATTTAAAAGACAACACATATGAATTCTCCTACAAGTCATGTGTCCTTAGGTGCCTCTTACTAGATGATTCTTGAAAAAGCATGTAAAACGAGCATCAAGTATATAAATAGTTAGTGAATTCACAGGTTTACAAAAATATTGGTTTCATGAATCGTAATCAAAGTTTTGATAGAAGTTTCCGTAAATAAAAGTACATTGCTAAAATGAGTAAACAAGTTTGCATAAAAAAAAGTTCGTTGTCATAATGAGAAATAAATTACGTCGCCAAATGAGATGCAAAGTTCATAGTCTCATGGGGAAATATAGTTTGTTCCTAAATTGAGTAAACAAGTTTCGTTGCTAAAACAAGTATACAAGTTTCGTTGCTAAAATTAGTATACAAGTTTCATTGCAAAAATGGGTATACAAGTTTCATTACTAATATGAGTATACAACTTCCGTTGCTAAAATGAGTATACAAGTTTCATTTGCTAAAATGAGCATACAAGTTTCATTGCTAAAATGAGTATATAAGGTTCGTTGCTAAAATGAGTATACAAGTTTCGTATGTGCATTAAGATTCCATTCATGAGTTAACAACCCAAGCCTAATGACCGAATCATGCCCTATTTACAACTATGTGTATCACAAACATAGTGTATAAAATGGTAAAATGCACTCAAGTGAATCGTGCGCATGAGAAGTTGTCTACCTCCTAATAGCACTATCCATAATGACCATGGCTTCAAAAGAGTTAATGAGTTATGTCAGATATTTCTAGGGACTTAACCGCGATACAGGCCTCATGAATTAAAGTAACATACACATACATGCAAAATATAGCAACCAAGTTTGATACAATTCAAAATAAATACAATGAACATAAATAGTTTATGACATGCTTTTCCACCCCCAAAAGATTTAAAAACCGAAAATAAGGGAGGCGTGAATACTCACAATGCTTTGATACGATGCTAACGATGCCTTAAACTAAGTTCCTCTTGTACCACTACCGATTCCTACAACGATGTTACACGCTAATGAGTCTCTAATCGAAATCTAATACTACTATACTTAACTTCTACAATAGAATTATGCCAATAATGTGTCTAAATTTTGATATTGATAAGTTCAAAGCAGTTTTATGTGAAATTTAGATTTCCATGAATCAGTTGACTTATTAACATTTTCAAGTGACAAATATCATTTTGTGTTATTGTTTGAAATGTATTTTAGCACCTTTGGAAAGGTTTTTCAAGCTAAAAATTCAAAAACTCAATCAAATCAGTTCAAAAATTTTCCAAACTTTATTTTTCTATTCTTACTTCAATTGAGAACTTGCTTTTAATTTTTCATGATTTTTAGATGTGTTTAACTATTATTCCACCATTTATGACTCGAAAACATCATAAAATTCGAGGTAAATAGTAAATGATCATGAAATTTTTTTATCATTTTTGAGTAATTACTTCACAGTGTCCCTAAACTAAAAAAAATATTAAATGCCACTTTTGATCGATAAAACCCTGTTTTTAAAATTTTAAGTATGTTTAAAATAATAAATATAAAAGTAAATAGTAAAAAGTTAATATAAATGCTCAAACTTTTTATTTGTGATTCTACTGAAATAAAGGATGTGCTGATAAATTGATATGATTTTTGGATAAGTTTAACTATTTTTATCATATTTAATTATTTATATATAAATTAAATCTTGGTAAAATAGCAAAGGTTATGGAAAATTTTCCACATTTTTCTTTTTAGGTTATGTAGTATGTAGAAGCTTTTAAAAATAGTAAATATGGTTTTGAAAACAAAGAATCCAATTTTGTTATGTATTTGTGTTTAGTAACGATAAAATCGAAATTAATGGTAACCAATAATAAAAATTTCTCAAACTTTATGAAATTTTCCAGAATTTATTGAAGAGTGTGAGTATTTTATATGGTTTAAAACCATATTTCCTCATTATTTTTATATAAAAATAAAGAAAATATATTGGGAGCTGAAAGTCTCCAGAATGTCTCTTCATACCATATTATAATTGGGTAAAATTGTATTTTACACTTCAAGTGTGGAAAAGATGCATTACAAACACAATATATTTTAGAAAAAAAACTTGGTTCTTGTGATTTTGGTAGGAATATTGGTATTACTTTGAGATTTTTTTATTGCATGCTCTAAAGACCTTTGAAGCAATATATTTTTGTCCCTTTGAATTTATGATGTTAAGTGTTTAAGTAAATTTTTTCCCAGATTTTTAGTGAGGAATAAATCTTTTGAACATGCAATACAAAACAAGTGTTCATAAGAAAAGTGTTGTTGGAGCAACAATTTTGTAAAAAACATGAAAAATCGATATCTTAATGATTTACAGTTAGACCAATTGGGTTAGAAAGCTAACTCAAAATATTATATTTCAAAAAAAAAGAATCATGATTTTTGGTTATGAAATGAGTGAGATATGTCAGTTCAAAATGAAGTGAAGTAATCTGGCATATTGCATGCATGTTAATAAGTTGGAAAAAGTGAGTTTTCATCATTAACTTGAGTAAATTTTAGAAATATTTTAAAGACATCATGACTAATGCATGTTATATTCATTTTTCCAGAGATCTAAAAGATTTAAATCATAAAATACATACATGTATTCATGTACAAAGTTTTGTTTCTCAAAAACTCTTAGCTTGAGTTCGATGTTTTGATCTTTAAAAATCAATTTTTTCACTAAGATCATGACATGCAACCTTTTTTTCATACATTCATGGTGTTAAAGCACATCCATGATGTTCTAAAAACCATTTTAACCGTAGGAAAACAAGTTTGAAGAAGATGAAGGAGTAGAAGTCGAATTTTGAAGTTATTTGCACATGCATGGCTTAAATCAAGATCATAATATAGGTTTGATCATGCATTTTCACCATCTAAGCAACACGTAAGATGTTCTTGGTAAAAATATACAAACATCATCATAAAATTCGAAAATGGTGATGATCTTATAAAAAGAAGAGATGAAGATAAAGACTTAGCACATAAAATCATAAGAAAATAGTAGAAACTTGCATGCATGATTTAGTTAGGTGTTTTTACCTTGATAAGTCCTTATGGATTATGGATATTTTTATGTAAAATGTTTGTTTTGCTCAAAATTATTTGTTGGTGAAAGGAAGAGAAAGAATGGGGTTTTAGAGAGAAGAAAAGAATGAAAAGTAAGATTTCATCTCTCTGGATACCCAATCTCATTCTTCATCTCATTGGGGTTTCTCTCCACCAAAATTGGCCACCAAAATACAGAGATGTGTGTGAAATTATGAAGAATTGAATGTCAAAATCACTACAAGCTATTCTGCTTCTAACATCGGGTTTCATTTAGAGAGAAAAAAGAAAGAAAATTTGGAGTGAAGAATGAGGGTCAATGAGTGGTATGTGCTTTTTGAAGGGGAGATGAAGAGAGAGAATAGAGAGGTCTGACTTTTTTTGAATGGAGAGAGGGCCTCCCTCTTTTAAATTTTATAAAATCCAAATCTGTTATAAAAATATAAAATTTTTATAAAATATGCAACTTATCCTACTTTTTTTATTCATAAAACCTTGATTTTCGACTTATAAATTAAGGGTAAATATTATTGACTTCAATTTTATTTTCCTTGATTATATTTTCCTGAATTTAATTATTTTAAAGTTATATTATAAGGTACATAACAAATTTTATGGAGTTTTAGGTGTTAAAGTTGTAAATTTGAGTTTTTTGGGCTTTTAGGGTTTTGGAATTTTGTAAATCTTTAGATATCAAAATAAATTTGATTTTTGAGACCTCAAATTATTTTAGAGTTTCATAACTCTTTTCCATCTAGAAATAATGTTTTTTTCGTTTTATTAGCATTTCTATATAGTGATTCCGAGATTCAATTGAAACTGAAGAATCAAGTATACTAGCCCTAGATTTCAAATTTGACTTAAGTTCCTACGAGACTCGGACCTAATTTATACTACTAGGTCAAGTGCATGATGTGTCTACATGAAGGTACAAGGATGCTCGATTCAATGAATGACCTGAATTTTGATAGTTGTTACTGTTAAAGTAGTTGTAGAACTCACATATCAATGTGAAATCTATGTTCACTATCCCTCTTTTCTAATTGTTTTCAAGTTTCAAGTAGGTTATGACTTATTATCTAGATACTAAAGCTAGCATGTGTCGTTCCTACATGTTCAACTAAGTTTAGTCAAGTCTAGAACCGACTTGAATTTTGATGGTTGTCACAATCTCCCCCAGTTGAAAGAATTTCGCCTCGAAATTCAATTGGTGTTGTATTCAATTAGAACTTAGAAGAATACAAGTGTATAGTTAGAGAGTTGGTGACTTGAAGAACCTTTTGATCATACTGGATTAATTCCTCAAGGGAGAGTCCATACTCTAGCTATAATCAGGTTAAGGTTTCCTTTATTCGAGTTCGACCATCTAGATTGTGGGAAATTAGGATCATGGAAATAATGATCCAACCATGGATACCTAGTTGAAAAAGACTATTTAGTTAGAGATTATCTAACTTAAAAGATCATTATAATTTTTTCTGAAGCACCAACTACATTGAGTGTTATGTTCGCATTGATCCTTAAGTCACCTTCTAAATTAGCACTAAGTGTAAATCCACCGAATAATAATGAAGAGATTAAGGATTATTTGCTCACTTATGGGTTGGCTACTAAATCTGGAAAAGATATATTCTGAAATGGGAAGAGGTAGCATAAATGAACGAAAAGCAATCGAGGGTAAGTTCCTAAGGATACATACTAAGTGTAGGCAACATTGTTTTGGTACATCTCCAATGTAAAGACTATTTAAGTGTCGTCTAAAAAAGAAATTATGAAATGATCAATGATTTTCGAAGTTATATTTACTACTACGGTTACTATCGCTACAATAGAACCATATTCGAAGAATATATATATATATATATATATATATATATATATATATATATATATATATATATATATATATATATATATATATATATAGAGAGAGAGAGAGAGAGAGAGTCATTGTTGCAAATGGAGGCGATGAAAGTTTATGATAAATTAATTCACATTGTCTAGATAGCATTTTGAGTGTTAAGAAATGATAAGAAATCTCACTATTATCAAACTGTGTAATAATTCCAAGAGAATGAAGATACATATGTGGCGATCAAACGAAGTAGTAAAATAATAAAATGATTAATTATTGTTAAATGTTTAAGTTGTCAATAAGGGAATTTATATAAAAATATTTAGATTACTCTTTTGAAAAATTGTCTAATTGTTTAAGTAAAGACAAATACAAGTTTACGAGGAGTCAGGTTATTTATGAAAACAAGTTTGAGAGTTTAGGAAATCGCTGGAAATTGCAAAGTAGAATACTATTTTATGAAATGTGTAAAAATGTCGATCATTGAAAATAGTGCATTCTTAATCTATTGGTTCTATAAAAACAATCATTTAGAGGATAGATAATTGTTAAATTCAAAACTTTTGATGTTTCTAAAGAAAATAAGAAACATAAGAAGCATATCCTTCACATATATTTTTCGGATATAGAAAAGTGATAAGCATAAGGGTAGTCACCATGTGTATTAATTGTAAGGGAAATACAAAGAAAATTGCACTCTTAATGAAATTTCTAAAGTTTGAACAAAAGAACAACAAAAATAAGGATTACTCATTTATTGTAGATTTCCGAATAAAAAAATGTATGTGATAAAAGTCATAGTTGAATATATCAAGGTTGGCCAAGTCAAAATTATGCCTCATGACTATACACATATTAATCGCTCAGAACGAAAATGTAGCCTTCTAGTCTGTATGCGTATGAATATCATACTAAGGGAAGTAGATTAGACAGGAACAAATTTAGACCATGCATTAAGTTATTATTATGGGTGTGTGAGATCTCAAATTAGATAGAGAGCAAGAAATAAAGTGCGGGGGAAAGAAAAGGAAGGTAGCAACAATAATGATTTTTATTGTTAAAATTTTAAGATCAATATCTATAGGTTGGATTAAAACTAGGTTGAGACATACTTCAAACTTTATCCTTGATGTATGTTGATGGTTACATAGATATGTGGAAGTTTTAAAGTTTTTGCTAAGGTTTGATAAAAATTCATAGTTATCTATTAAGTGAAACTCCATTAGTGAGAAAGGAGAAGCACTAAAACTGGTAATTGAAAATCTGACGTTATGACCTTTTAGACTTGAGTCCAAGAATGGTTAAAACGGATAAGGTAAAGAATCAACATATTTAGAAGAATAATTGAACATTGTTGAAAGAGCGTCACTGTAAGTTTAAAAGTGAACACTAAGTTTTGCAATGTTATAAATTTTAGAAACTTTATAGATTATAAAACTATATTGAAGTAAAGTACAAAAATGAGGTATGCTTTGAAATCTAAGCATTAGAGATGTCGTATAAACATGTTTGAAGTAGAAATTTGTAGAAATATCATGTTAGGTTTCGAGAAAATACATTAAAGTAAATTACAATGTCTAAATGAGAAAATGGTCAAAAGAGTCAAAACAAAACTGGTTTGGAAGATCCGATGAAGCTTTTACATATAATATGACTTCAATGTCATATGTTTAAGTTTTATAACATAGGTTTAAAGACTTTTATAAAAGAAATCATTTCTAAGTTTTTCGAAAACTTGCCAAAATGGTAAGCAAGGTTTAAAACAGTGTATATACCCTTAAAAAGAACATATATCCATTGAAATGTATTTGAAATGTATTTGAAATGAAATTAAAGTAGTAAGGTTAAAGCCAACATCAGTTAAATTGAGTTTTGAAAAAAAGTGTTAAGTTAAAGCAAGTTGTCAAAAGTAAAGTTGGTTGTTTTTTAGCGAAAAATATAGCTTACATTGTTAGGAAATGTCTAGTAAGTTATATGAAGTGGTTTTAAAGTATTGTACTTACTGTAGATAAAACAGTGAAATGAAATAGATTTTTGATTGAAGATTGATAATTAAGGAATAGTTAGATTAGTGTAGTTGATCCTACCTAAATACTAAGGTGAGTATAAGGCAAGTATCGGTGACTTTTCCCCAAAATAGAGGACATGAATAATTGTTTGTAAAACATTTTATATTGTAGATGCAGTTCCACGCCCTTTTATGGGGGCAAAGGTTAAGTTATATGTTTAGCATATGGCGTAAGAGGATACATCCTTGATAACAATGGGAATGTTGGTAATGCTAGTAAGGACTTATATAAGTGTATGAAAACGATAAGGGCCGAAGGAGGATTTGAAATTATAATAAATTTTCATACAACGAATTAGTGTGAAGTTTAATTAGGCATGAAAATTCAAGGTTGAATGTTGGTTAGGAAGCATGATAGTAATTTGAAAAGTGTAAGATTATGGCATACATGAGAAGATCACCAGTGCATATGGGGGGTCTTGAACTACGACTTGTAAATTTTTCCGTAAAAGGGATGGTTTGTGCTTTGGTAAGAATCGACAAAGTTAAGGTTTTGGGTGAAAGAGATATTCTATGTTAAGTTTTAATCTCAAGGTGGAAGCAACCTAAAGCTAAATTCATAGCGTAGCAGAGAAATCTCATGTATTGGTAGCAATAGGCTGAACTTTCGTGCATCCTCATGATTCATATCAGGAATGCTCACTAATGGTATCCAATTGAATACTTGTGACGACTCGTCTACCTTCTAACGCGATGCTTGAATTGTCATCTGTGTCGGTATCGAAACGTTTTTCCTAATTCTAACTCTAGTATGAAGACGATGAAGAAGTATTGAGGTATAATTGGTATTTGTTTCGACTAAAGATTATTACTAGTGTCTATCTCGCTACTAACCTTACATATGGAGTCAATAGCTACAGAGAAGTACTCAATCTCAATACTAAGTGGGTTGCTCCTAGAGTGGCTAGTGATATAACCGAACTATTAGCCTAGCACTTGATAAGGGATAATAATATTTCTAAATAAAGGCATTGTGATAAAAGTGAACTTAGTTTCTAAGTGTACCTAGATGAACGCCAACAATATGCAATCCCATACGCATACCAAAAAATTTTGTTTTTCAAAAGTTTAAGTTGAAAATCGTTTGAACATAATTCTAGTATAACCATTTCCAACCTTTCATTAATTTTCCTTAATTAACCATAGTTGGCCAGGCTATACTTAATTAATGTCAAGTAGTGCATACTCGAATTAGTTATACCAGTCGTATGTTCGCTATTTTAAAAAGGTTTTGAAAGTTTTTTGCTATAGTTGTGGTTCTCTAAAGGAAAACTGGTATTCTTTATAACCTTCAGCTCTTATACCATTTTCGTCACACCCTGCAAAAGCGGGAACACGAGTCGTGACAGTACAAAGGGTCTCATAGCAAAAGTTAAAAGACAACACCAACCATACTATTAAAAAGCATTACAAATTTACAATGATTTTGAAAAACTTTTTAAAAGAAATTATAATGTATTTAAAAGACAAAGCATATGAATGCTCCTACAAGTGATGTGTCAATAGGTGCCTCTTACTAGATGATTCCTGAAAAAGCATGTAAAATGAGTGTCAACAATATAAATAGTTGGTGAGTTCTCAAGTTTACGAAATATTGGTTTCATGAATCATAATCAAAGTTTTGATAGAAGTTTCCGTAAATAAAAGTACATTGCTAAAATGAGTAAATAAGTTTGTATAAAAAAATTCGTTGTCACAATGAGACATAAAGTATGTCGCCAAATGAGATGAAAAGTTCATAGTCTCATGGGGAAATATAGTTCATTCCTAAATTGAGTAAACAAGTTTCGTTGCTAAAATAAGTATACAAGTTTCGTTGCTAAAATTAGTATACAAGTTTCATTGCTAAAATGAGTATACAAGTTTCGTTGCTAAAATGAGTATACAACTTTCATTGGTAAAATGAGTATACAAGTTTCATTGCTAAAATGAGTATACAGGTTTCATTGCTAAAATGAGTATATAAGTTTTGTTGATAAAATGAGTATACAAGTTTTGTATGTGCATAAAGATTCCACTCATGAGTTCACAACCCAAGCCTAATGACCGAATCGTGCCCTATTGACTATTATGTGTATCGCAATCAAAGTGTATAAAATGGTAAAATACACTCAAGCGAATCATGCGCGTGAGGAGTTGTATACCTCCTAATAGCGCTATCCATAATGACCATGGGCTCAAAAGAGTTAATGAGTTATGTCAAATGTTTCAGGGACTTAACCCCGATACAGGCCTAATGAATTAAAGTAACATACACATACATGCGAAATATAGCAACCAAGTTTGATACAATTCAAAATAAATACAACGAACATAAATAGTTATGACATGCTTTTCCACCCCAAAAGATTTAAAAACCGAATATAAGGGAGGCGTGAATACTCACAATGCTTTGATATGATGCTAATGATGCCTTAAACTAAGTTCCTCTTGTACCACTACCGATTCCTACAACGATGTTACACGCTAATGAGTCTCTAATCAAAATCTAATACTACTATACTTAACTTCTACAATAGAATTATACCAATAATGTGTCTAAATTTTGATATTGATAAGTTCAAAACAGTTTTATGTGAAATTTAGATTTCCGTGAATCAGTTGACTTATTAACATTTTCAAGTGACAAATCTCATTTTGTGTTATTGTTTGAAATGTATTTTAGCACTTTTGGAAAGGTTTTTCAAGCTAAAAATTCAAAAACTAAATCAAATCAGTTCAAAAAATTTCCAAACTTTATTTTTCTATTCTTACTTCAATTGAGAACCTGCTTTTAATTTTTCATGATTTTTAGATGTGTTTAACTATTATTCCACAATTTATGACTCGAAAACATCATAAAATTCGAGGTAAATAGTAAATGATCATGAAATTTTTTATCATTTTTGAGTAATTACTTCACAGTGTCCCTAAACTAAAAAAAATATATATTAAATGCCACTTTTGATCGATAAAACCCTGTTTTTAAAATTTTAAGTATGTTTAAAATAATAAATATAAAAGTAAATAGTAAAAAGTTAATATAAATGCTCAAACTTTTTATTTTTGATTCTACTGAAATAAAGGATGTGCTGATAAATTGGTATGATTTTTGGATAAGTTTTACTATTTTCTCATATTTAATTATTTATATATAAATTAAGTCTTGGTAAAATTGCAAAAGTTATGGAAAATTTTCCACATTTTTCTTTGTAGGTTATATAGTATGTAGAAGCTTTTAAAAATAGTAAATGTGGTTTTGAAAACAGAGAATCCAATTTTGTTATTTATTTGTGTTTAATAACGATAAAATCGAAATTAATGGTAACCAATAATAAAAATTTCTCAAACTTAATGGAAGATTTTATTTTCAATGTAGGTCATCTATGAAATTTTCCAGAATTTATTGAAGAGTGTGAGTATTTTATATGGCTTGAAACCATATTTCATCATTATTTTTATATAAAAATAAAGAAAATATATTGGGAGCTGAAAGTCTCCAGAATGGCTCTTCATACCATATTATAATTGGGTAAAATTGTATTTTTCACTTCGAGTGTGGAAAAGATGCATTACAAACACAATATATTATAGAAAAAAAACTTGGTTCTTGTGGTTTTGGTAGGAATATTGGTATTACATTGAGAATTTTTATTGCATGCTCTAAAGACCTTTGAATCGAGATATTTTTGTCCCTCTGAATTTCTGATGTTAAGTGATAAATTAAACTTTTTCCAATATTTTTAGTGAGGAATAAATCTTTTGAACATACAACACAAAACTAATGTTCATAAGAAAAGTGTTGTTGGAGCAACAGTTTTGTAAAAATCATGAAAAATCGAAATCTTAATGATTTACAGTTAGTCCACTTGGGTTAGAATGCTAACTCAAAATATTATATTTCAGAAAAAGAATCATGGTTTTTGGTTATGAAATGCGTGAGATATGTCAGTTCAAAATCAGGTGAAGTAATCTGGCAAATTGCATGCATGTTAATAGGTTTGAAAAAGTGAGTTTTCATCATTACCTTGAGTAAATATTTAGAAAATTTTTAAAGACATCATGACTCATTCATGTTATATTCATTTTTCTCTTGATCAAAAAGATTTAAAATCATAAAATACATACATGTATTCATGTACAAAATTTTGTTTCTTAAAAACTCTTAGCTTGAGTTCGATGTTTTGATCTTTAAAAATCAATTTTTTCACTAAGATCATGACATGCAACCTTGTTTTTCATACATTAATGGTGTTAAAACAGATTCATGATGTTCTAAAAAGTATTTTAACCATATGAAAACAAGTTTGAAGAACATGAAGGAGTAGAAGTCGATTTTTGATGTTATTTGCTCATGCATGGCTTAAATTAAGATCTTAACATAGGTTTGATCATGGATTTTCACCATCAAAGCAACATGAAAGATGTTCTTGGTAAAAATATAAAAACATCATCATAAAATCCAAAAATGGTGATGATCTTATAAAAAGAAGAGATGAAGATAAAGATTTAGCACATAAAATCATAAGAAAATAGTAGAAACTTGCATGCATGATTTAGTTAGGTGTTTTTACCTTGATGAATCCCCATGGATGACAGATATTTTTATGTAAAATGGTGGTTTTTTCTACAAATTTTCACGGGTGAAAGGAAGAGAAAGAATGGGGGTTTCAGAGAGAAGAAAAAAGAGAAAAAAAAAGATTTCATCTCTCTGGATACCCAATCTCACTCGTCGTCTGTTTGGGGTTTCTTTCCACCAAAATTGGACACCAAAATATAGAGATGTAAGCAAACTTATGAAGAATCGAACGTAAAAATATCTCTAAGTTATTCTTCTTCTGACATCGGATTTGCTTTAGAGAGAAGGAAGATAGAAAATTTAGAGTGAAGAATGAGGGTGAATGAGTGGTATGTGACTTTTGAGGGAGAGATGAAGAGAGAGAGAGAGAGAGAGAGAGAGAGAGAGAGAGAGAAAGAGAGAGAGAGAGAGAGAGAGAGAGAGAGAGGTCCGCCTTTTTTGAAATGAGAGAGGGGCTCCCTCTTTTAAATTTTATAAAAATCCAAATCTTTTATAAAAATATAATTTTTTTAAAAAATATGCAACTTATCCTACTTTTTTATTCATAAAACCTTGATTTTTGACTAATAAATTAAGGGTAAATGTTATTGACTTAAGTTTTATTTTCCTTGATTATATTTTCCAGAATTTAATTATTTTAAAGTGATATTATAAGGTTCATAACAAATTTTATGGTGTTTTAGGTGTTAAAATTATAAATTTGAGTTTTTAGGACTTTTAGGGTTTTGGAATTTTGTAAATCATTGGATATCAAAATAAATGGGATTTTTTAGACCTCAAATTATTTTAGATTTTCATAACTCTTTTCCATCTAGAAATAATGTTTTTATCGGTTTATTGGCATTTCTATTTAGTGATTCTGAGATTCAAGTGAAATTGAAAAATCAAGTATACTAGCCCTAGATTTCAACTTTGACTTTAGTTCCTACGAGAGTCATACCTAATTTATACTACTAGTTCAAGTGCATGATGTGTCTACATGAATGTACAAGGATGCTCGAGTCAATGAATAACCTAAAATTAGATAGTTGTTACTGTTAAAGTAGTTGTAGAATTCACATATCAATGTGAAATCTATGTTCGCTATCCCTAGTTTCTAATTGTTTCTAAGTTTCAAGTAGGTTATAACTTATTATCTAGCTACCAAAGCTAGCATATGTCATTCCTACACGTGCAACTAAGTTTAGTCAAGTTTAGAACCGACTCGAATTTTAACGGTTGTCACAATAAATATTTCAATTCCAACCTACAATCATAAGACATGGTTTAGGACAAACTAAAATCCCATTTAGATCTCCTTCATGGACTAAACTTCGCTTAATCTAAATCTCTTGCCTTATGGCAGCTCAAAAAACCCACCTGTACTGCTATGTTGTTAACAGCTCACCCATATTAATTAGTGTACTTTCACTGACCAAGGTGCTTATCCTTTTGTAGTTAAATGAAGAACATAGAACTAATATGTGTTTCCAACTCAACTAGAAGTGCACAGAAGTTAGAATATCTCAATAAACACAACTTGTTATCAACCTCAGGTCACGTGCAAGTGATAACTAAAAGGATTATTGTCAGTTGACTCTTGAAACTCTGAAGATCAATATGACTCCCACTGAATTCTTGACATATAATTTTTCTCTCAAAAAACATTCCTTGACAAGCTAAAACCAATATTCAAAAGTTCGTGTGGATTTCCGACAAGAAAACACTTCATAGAAGGGTCTCAGTTTATCTTTTGTTTCTCGATCAACGAAAACATCACAACTCCTATTCTAAATGTGCTAGAGTAAGAAAACATTATTACTCCACATATTAATTTATTAACCATATAAATTAACAAATATATTATTTTCACAATCAATCTCATATTAACTTATTAATCACATAATAAATTAATAAACCAACTGTGTATTTCCAGCTAATATATTAATCATATAATATATTAACAAATCATTTCCTCATAATTTCCAATTAGTTTATTAAACATATAATAATCTAATAAGTCATCCTCTCTCTGTAAATGCCATTCTAATCTAGTTCTAGTTATGAGAGCAACCCAAAAAGTACTTTCCTTCTTAATAGAAGAATATACCAATTTAGTTACTGGCTTAGACACCTTAATCCAACAAGTATAGGGATGAGGAAGGTGGGATTTTGGAGAATAAGATATGATCACATCAAAGAGAAAGGGAGAAGACAAAAAAAACATGATCAACTTGCTTATAGCTCTATTACAATATTGATGATCCTTTTTCATTTGATATATCAATTATATACATTCTTTACATTAAGATCTGATAAGTAGGGATCATGTAACATCCAAAAACCTAAGGTACTAAAATTCATTGTTTTATTTTGCATTATAAGGGTCCTCACGACGTGAGATCTTGGGGATCACGTCGTAAGTGACCATTGACCTATTGACCTGCGTTTTTGGAAGCACACGACTTGAGGCATAAGGTCTCACGATGTGAGTGACCATTGACCTGGTGACCCCAAACCCTAATTTCAGGGTATTTAAGCGAACCAGTGGCTAGGGTTATCCATCCTTAACCTCTCTCATCCTCTAAGCCTTTGGAAAATCCTAATCTCAAGCCTTTTGTAGTTCTTTGGCATATTTGAGATCATTGAGGCATTCTTTGGTGGTTTTTGGCTACTTTATGTCGAAGAAGACCTTGGTTGAGCAACCTCTTGGCGTTTTGCTCCTACCTTACAATCTCTTGGAGCTTTTGGACCATTGTAAGTCTTAAAGCTTGGACCTTTCTACCTTCTTAATTCTAGATCTAAGTTATAAGCTCCTTTTTGAATATTTGGGTAGGATTGCTTGTATGGGATCCATAAAGGTTGCAACTTTATGCATCATTGAGTCATTCTCTTCAGTATAGTCTTTGGGTCGTTTTGGTGGTGTTTGGAACTCCAAGTTTGAGTCCAGATCTCATTTTCCCTACTTTTAGTCTAGTAAGAGTTTGAGTCATGCATTGGACATGAATGACTGAAAGCCATGATTTTATCATCCTTTGGGTAAAGCAAGATCCATTGAAATTCCTAGGTTATGGCTATAAGGAATAAGAGCTTAATGCTTTAAGCTAGTCAGTACAGATCTCACAACGTGAGGATTAGGACCGTCGCGTCATGAGAATGCTGGCCATCCGGTCTATTTTGTTTGGATTAGATCACGACGTGACTTAGAGTTAGGACATGACATGACAGGGACTGGAACCTTCTTGATGGGATGAGTTGACTCGTTGGGTCGGGGGTGGGTCGAGTTGGTCCTCATGACGTGACCAACGGCTGGTTACAACGTAAGGACTAGTTGTTGGAATAGGACAGCTAATTTTGGGCCATGTAGGGCCTTAGAATTTTTGATTTGGGCTTATTGTCTAACATATTGGGATTCCTTGGATTTAGGCCCACGATGGGTTTTTTACCCAATTTGGAAAATCGAGCTATATTTGGACTTTGGGTGATCATTTTGGAATTTGGGCCTTGTGGATAGTTGGTTTGGGCCAAGTTAGGTAAAGAGTAAAAAGGGTCGTTTACCCTAGTTTGGACTCTTAGTGTGAGTAGAGATCCAATTATTAATTGGATGTTATTTTTTGTTGATAGCACATGGATTTTAGCGAACCAGCAACCAGAGGATTATCTGTGAGATTCAGCAGCCTGATGTAAGTTTCCTCACTGGGTTTAGCGGGTCGAAGGCACTAATGCCAACCCATGAATATTATGTTAGGATTCTAGATGTCTGTGTGACTCTTGCATTTGTTATGCGTTGGTATGTATACCGAGCGGGACTCGATGTCGGGCGAGGCCTAATGACTATCATATGCTATTGAACCTATGATTACCATAAGTTTTAGCATGATTTTATGTTTATATGTATATGTGTGTACCAGACAGGGCCTAATGTCATACGAGGCTTAATGAATGACAAATCTACCACCCAAGCGAGGCTTGATGTCGGGCGGGGCCTGAAGCCGAGTGGGACTCGATTCCGAGCGAGGCCCGATGTGGAGCGGGGGCCCAGTGTGTGTTTATTATGTATGGTATGTGGTATTTTGGTGAGCTCACTAAACTTTGTGCTTACTGTTTTTAGTTTATTTTTTAAGTACTTTTGGTTCGAAAGGGAAGAGCCCGGGATGATCGCAGAGCACACACCACCTCATTCTGCATTTCATGATTGTCTTGTTATCAATCTCCAAATGAATACTTTGTAATATCGTTGGCAAAGTCTCTATGACTTTTGTACATTGACATTACAAAAGGATCATTGCATAATAGTGGTAAGAATTAGGTGTTCTTACACTAAGGATTTGGAATTGTGAAATGAGCATCATTCAAGTGTTTTCAACTGGTCTATTTCACAAAGTAAGGACCATAGGTAAACATAGTGTGCATGCTTGGAGCATGAGATAAATATTGTTTTAATTCATGTATTAAGTTGATTAATCGAAACATTATACAATGAATAATGTGTAATCAATATGGTGATTAAATAAAAGGTGTTTTATTTATATTCAAAAAAATTGAGACCATATTAGATTCGATTATTATTGTGTTTCACTTCTCATGTTTTGACTTCCCGGATAATAAGATTATTCAAACCATCCATAGTCGATCATACTTTGGAAGTAGGTATGGATGCAAGACTTTCATGAATCTGTCTATAGATTGTCTAAGTGTTAGACATAGCAGTGTGCTAAAACATTCATGAGTACACCTGTAATAAGATTTGAGTATTGGATTAAACCCACCCTCATCTGAATCACTTCATGGATTTTTTTACGAGTGATTAGTGAGATGATAATATTTTATATTCTTGAAATGGAGACATATAGTTGCAGTTTACAAGTCGGTTCCACATTAATAATATGTAAACGCACCAGTAACTTGTTGTTATAAAACAAATTATTGTGTGTGATTTGAAGAGTAAATAGAGCAAGCATATGAGTCGAATTTTATCCGTTCCTTTTAACCTAAGAGGGATACAAGCGATATCATTGCGCCCCTCGATGATTTAGTGATGACAACCCTAAGCACTTGGCCAAGCCTGGACTGATTTGATTTGTTCAATTGGTTAGTCGTCATAAATCGGAAATCGGGAAACAACACATGAACATAGAGAATGATTATAATCCATGTCTCAATTCATACGGTATCTTGTAGAATTGAGGAATATATGATCCATTATCTAATCGACACATCATTAACTAGGTCAGAGTTCGACAACGACTTTTTGAGAGCTACGATTGCTAGTCGGTGTTTAACTCGTACTTGCATTTATATTTATTATAATTATCCAAGTGGGAGACTGTTGGATTAGGTATCTAAGCCCATAACTATAATTGGTATGTACTTGACTCGAGAGTAGCATGGTCCATTTCGGGTTGCCTTCAACAGAACAATTTGATAGGATGGATTTTGAGAAAGAGGTTATTTTTGATTTATTAATATATTATAAGTGTGATTTATTAATATATTATAAGTATAATATATTAATTGAGGAATCATATTATTTAATTAGTATTGATCAAGAATTAATTTGGAATTAATTTAGTGATCAAAAGAGACTAATTAAATTAACGGGGACTGTTTAAGTAAATTAGTGATGCTTATAGTTTGGGCTAATGATCCATGTTGATTATGTGGACTAAATCTTTGTGGAGTCCATGAAGATTTAGTCCAAAGGGCTTATCATATGGATTATTGGATTAAAGGCCCAAGGGTGTGGATTAGGGTTTACATGTCGAAACTCTAGGAATTCCACACTATAAGTGTAACCCCTTAGCTCCAAAATCGGGACCGAAAAGCTCCATCAAGAACCCTATCCGATTTTGTGTGCTCCTAACCTCTCTCTCAAAGTCCTCTATTTGTTCATGGTGTTTATGACTTGTTTGAGGCATCACACTTGGGGTTCTAAGCTCTTGAAAGGCCAAATTCTACGTGCTACAACTAAGAGGTATTCTTCTAACTAGTTTTGTATGTTTCATGTATCAAAGTTGCATGCTAGTAAGGCTTCATGCTATGGAAAATGAATATTGAATGTATAACTAGAGAAAACTTAGATCCAAAGCGTTAGGGTTGTATGTGCACCATAAGAGTGTTATAGTACATAAAACCCAACAATTACCTCGGATTGCGCATAGTGGATTCAATTTGGGTCATCATGGATCGATTTACCTAGAGCACGAATTTTATACTGATTCAGGGGTGTGTTTGTGCGGAGAAGTTGGCCAAGGTGTACATTAGGGAGGTTGTGGCATGGCATGTTGTGTCGGTTTCCATGGTTTCAGACAGGTATGTCAGGTTTACTTCCAGGTTTTGGAAGAGGTTCCGTGACGAGTTGGGTACTCGTCTCTATTTTAGCATAGCCTTCTATCTGCAGACCGATAATCAGAGCGAGCAGACCATTCAGACTCTAGAGGATATGTTACGGGCGTGTGTTTTGGATTTTGGTGGCAGTTGGGATACGTATCTTTCGTTAGCGGAATTTCTTATAACAACAGTTATCATGCCAACAATGATCGTCCTCCTTTTGAGCTGCTTTACGGGAGGAAATGTAGGACCCCGATATGTTAGGGTGAGGTCGGTCAGTGGGTTATGGGGAGTACCGAGGTGATACTCAAGACCATTGAATTGATTCAGCAGGTTCGGAGTAGGCTCCAGACAGCTTAGAGCGGCAGAAAAGTTATGCCGACAAATGCTGGTCAGACTTAGCGTTCCAGGTGGGGGATATGGTTCTCTTGAAGGTGTCACCTTGGAAATGTGTCATCTAATTCTGAAAGATGGGTAAGTTGGTCCCGATGGATATTGGTACTTTTAGGGTTTTGGCCCGAGTGGGCCGAGTTGCTTATCGCTTGGATCTTCCAGTTGAGCTCATTTAGATCCATAGAACGTACCATTTCTCTTAGTTGTGGAAGTGTTTAGTGGATGATTGTGTAATGGTTCCATGGGAGGGTATTCAAGTGGATGAACTCTTGAACTATATTGAGAGACGAATGGCGATTCTTGACCAGAAGATAAAAACCTTGAGGACCAAGGTTGTTGAGTTGGTGAAAGTGCAATGGCAGCATCGCAAGGGTTTTGAATGGACGTAGGAGTCGGAAGATGAGATGAAGGAAAACTATCCAGAGTTATTTGGGGCAGCGGACTTCAAGGAAAAAGTCCTATTTAAGTGGGGGAGAATTGTAACATCTGGAACCTTAAGTTACTAAAATTCATTCTTTTATTTTTCATTATAAGGGTCCTCTCGACATGAGATCTTGGGAATCACGTTGTGAGTGACCATTAACCTGTTGACCTGCATTTTTGGAAACTCACAATGTGAGGCATAGGGTCTCATGATGTGAGAATGGCTTAATGACCCTAAACCCTAATTTTTGGGTATTTAAGTGAATGAGAGGCTAGGGTTATCAATCCTCAATCTCTCTCATCCTCTAAGCCTATGGACAACCCTAATCTCGACCCTCTTGAAGTTCTTATGCATTTTTGAGATCTTTGAAGCATTCTTTAGTGGTTTTTAGCTACTTGAAGTGGAAGAATGCCTTGGTTAAGCAACCTCTTGGCTTTTTGGCTCATACATTGCAATCTTATGGAGCTTTTGGACCATTGTGAGTCTTAAAGCTTGGACCTTTTTACCTTTTTCATTCTAGATCTAAGTTATAAGCTCATTTTTGCATGTTTGGGTGGCTTGTATGGGATCCATAAAGTTGGCAACTTTATGGATCATTGACTCATTCTCTTCAAAATACTATAGAAACACATGATTATTCGGTTACACTAAAAATAAAACTGAAAACTAAAAAGAAATTAAAAGGAAAAGAAAATGCAAACTCTTAATAATCTGGTTCCTTCCCGAAAAGCACTTCTTTTTGAGGAGTCGTGATCCGGACTCCTTCCTATTCTATGTTGTTGCGGTTGGGAGTAGGATAACCCTTTTCTCATTCTTGCTCTTTCCACTTGCTCTTGTATGCTTGAACCCTTCTTATTTATGCTTTTTTTTTCGGATTTTCCTTCTTCTTTTGAGTAGCGTATCCTTCATGTTTACACTTCACCCGTTTGTTCTTTCCTTTCACCTTGTTACTCTTCTTCTCATCTAACTCCATCTTGACCATTGTTGGCTCCTCTAATTCACCACCTATAGTCATCAATTATTTCAACCTCTTCATACAAATCATCTTCTACTTCATCACTTGCTTCTTCCACTTGAGCCTTAGGTATAGTGAACGCGATCACCTCAAATGTCATAGGAATTGAGGCTCTTGGTTTAGAACATTTGACATTTGAAACATGAGGCTTCTCCCAAACATTTAATTCCTCTTACATCATATTTTCAATTTCAATTATCTCATCAAGATCTTCTTCCAAATCATCCATTTTTGACACTCCATTTATTGACATCTCATTTTGAAAGTAAGTTCCTCATCTTCTATACAAAGTGTGAGCTTTGATTCGTGGATATCAACAAGTGATCTAGCGGTACTCAAGAATGGTCTTGCCAAAATTATAGGAAGGTATTCATTTTCTTTCATATATAATACCACAAAATCAACAAGAAAAACAAAATTCCCTAACTTCACCAACAAGTCTTCAATAATTCTACGTGGGTTAGTGATTGTGTGATCCGCCATTCTAAGTGTCATCTTCATGTCTTGGAGCCTTGGTAGACCAAGCTTCTTGTAGAAAGAGTATGGCATAAGATTAATGCTTTCCCCTGAATTAGCTAAAGCATTTATAGAAGTAGAATTTCCAAATTCACAAGGAAAAGTTAGCTGGCTAGGATCTCCTATTTTGATTAGCAACCCACTAATAACCGAAGTTGAACATAACTCATTTAACACAATGGTTGAAGCTTTTTCCATCTCCTTCCTATTATTCATAACATCTTTTTAAAATTTTGGAAGTTTAGCCATTGACTTCAAAAATGGAGCATTTATTGTGACATCCCCAATTTCACGGCCAGAAAAGACCGGTTTGTTTATGCTTTATTTAAAAATCAGAGTATCTTTTTGAAGAATTATATTGTGGAATTTGTTCTGAAAATATGATAAAGATATTATAAAATCATTTCTGAAGAAACGTATTTTAATTATATTAAAAATGTTGGGATGTCATCGTCAATATAGTACATAAGCATAAACAGAAATAACATAGGCTTTACAACATCTATTATTTTACTGGCCTATAACCCATATATCTCTCATCTGATCATCACATCGGTGCTCTTGTGCCACTACCTGTAATACAAGAAATAGAGTGGGTCAGGCTTGGGAGCCTGGTGTGCATACATGGTTTTCAACCCACATTAATTAAATTCTTTATTTTCATCACATCATTCAACCCGATTACCCATTCCCGTTATCCTCATTTATGTCCCTAAAAAATCTAACTGAAGGGACCTAGCCTAAGGATTATCTTCGGGATTGATAATAATGCTTAGGGGATTACTCAGCAATATATGTCAGTAATGTAACCATAAAGGGGATGGAGTACAACTGGTGAACACGTCGTTCACAAACACCTACAGGCTGCGAGTCTGCTAGCGTTCCACTATACGGTCTAGAATAGTCTGTGGTCTTCATCTATACTCTGCTAGATGACTGGATCAACTTTAACATCAAGGCCTCTTATCATTTATTTTATCTTTCATCATCCATATCATCTACCCATATTTACCCAACATAATTATAGGTATAAATTACATATACAATTTAAATCAAGTAAAACATGTATAAATCGTTCATCTACCATAGATATTAGGAACACAAATAATAGGAACACATAGCATGTAATTTATATTAAATATTCCATATCTATGTGTAAGATGAAAGTAAGTATGCACTCACTTGATAAAGTGATGACTCGAAATTCGAGCAGCGCTTCGCTTTTAACAATTGTGTTTTCCTTTGACGAAACCTAGTATCATTATCACTAAGTCTTAGTCTATTATCTATTGCGACTAATTATAAGTCTAGATTCATCATTATTTCAAAGTATACTTCAAGATCTATCAAGCAAGGAACAACCAAGTAGGATCATATCGGAGGTAGGGTCCGTTTGGTATAAGAATTATATTGTTTGGAAATTCGACTTTAAACAATTAACTAAATCCAGCCTAGACATCATCCCCATAAGTATATTGATATGTATAACAACTTGGAATCATTGACAAATCTTTTTTAGAGGTTCATAATAACGATAATGAACTTAAACATAAGTTATACTTAAAGTAAGGTAAGCATAACTCAATTTACAAGTGGTTTAGAGAGAAACCAGTCTCTGCACAGGCAGAACTTTTGAGTAGAAAGCTCTTCTTCTTGGGGCTTTCCGGAGCTCCGGGCATCGCTACTAAAACCTAGGAGGTGCCAGAGAAAATCTTAGAGAGTTTGGGGGTGTTTGGGAGAGAATTGGTTGAGAAGGTGTGGAGAAACGAGTGAAAAACAAGCTCTATTTATAGGCTGGAGGAGTGTACGTATGTTGGGCGTACTCAACACTATGTTGGGTGTACTCCGTCCAGGTGTCATGATCTCGTTCCAAGCCATGGGGAAGAAGTTGTGGCCCAGATCTTGCCACGTGTCACTCACTGGTTAATCCCAAAAACTAATTATCTTCTAAAATTTGTAACTTTCGCATATGAGCTCCGTTTTTTACGTTCTTTATATCCACGTGTAGGTAGCAACATGATCAACAACTTTCGTTTAGACTCCATTGGCTAATTTTGATTTAAATTTCAAAGTTATATTTTAACAGGCTTAGACAGTTAAAGTCCATTAAAAATTCATAACTTTTTCATCCGATTTCCATTCTTGATTATCTTTATATCGTTGAGCTCCTATTAACGAGATCTTTAATTCCCGTTTAGGGTGTATCGGCTAATAATCGATCGATCTAAAATTTGATTTCCAGACTCTATACCACTACGCTGAATCTTAGAAAAATCATAACTTCTTCTAACGAAGTCAGATTTGGACGTTCTCTACATACATGCTCTCGGTTTAACATCTACTATGGCTTTTGTTAGAACGCTAAGGCTAAAAAGTATTTTGTCAAAATTTTACTTTTTACGATACGCGGAGCCATGCCGGTTTAATCGCAAAACTTCGACGGGACATAACTTCTTTGTTATAAGTTGAATTTCAGCGATCCTTATATCTCTGGAATCCTTGTCACGACTACTTCAACTTTCTTCAAAGATATTGGGTCTAATTATTATTTTATTTTAGACGTGACCCCGATGTGGTGAATCATCAGAATGCGATCCACATTTTGCTCTTTTAGCTTTGGGCTTCCTTTCTTCTAAACACGAATCGGGCTAGTTAGTAGTTGTTTCATGGATCATAAATGGCTCAGAATGAACTTCTTCTTCAGTGTAAATTTCAGTTACATGATGTTGTGATTTTTGGTCTTGATTTCGAGGGGGTAATCTCTCATTAACAGGTGTTGTTAATTTCCCTAGTTGAGTTTCTATGTTCTTGATGGAAGCTTGATGATTCCTCACATTATCATCAATAGCAGCATGCCTTTTTTTCTGAGGCTTCGATAAACCTATGAAGTACTGACTCAAACTCCCTCTTCTTCTCAAGTGGTGGTTGCTTTTTAGTAAAAACCTCGACCGGTTTGTCTAAAATTTTCATCCTTTTGCTTCTTATACTCTTCATATGGAAACCACTCCTTTTTGCGCTTCCTCTAATGTTCATCAAATCGATCACCACTCGAGTAGCAAACTTGTGCTTTTCGGTTACCATTCTCATCTAGATCACAATCCTTAGTCAAGTGTGGCCCACCATAATTATTTCAACCGACTCTTATTTCATGGATCGATCGATCCATCTTTGTCATCATTCAATGCATATTCTCTAACTTTGCCAAAACCAAAACCGTGTTCTTGTTACCTCCATATCCTTTAACTCTAGTAACATCCTCTCATGGGTTATGATACTCACATGAATGCTTCACGAACTCTTCTATCAACTCTTTGATAGTGGTCGGTTCAATCTTCGTCATTGGTCCTAGAAATTCAAGATGTTGCCTTGTTGTGACATTCACTCTCATAGAAAATGGACACTTCTTGTTGGACATTGAGATCGTGTTGAGGACAACACCTAAGAAAACCCTTGTATCTCTCCCATGCTTTATATAAGAACTCACCAACATATTGTTGAAAATTAGCAATCTTTTTCTTGAGCTTTGAGATATTCGAAGGTGGGATAAATTGCTCGATGAAAGCGTCACAAAAATTTACCTATGTAGTAATGGATCTGGGTGTGAGTGATTTCAACCAAACCTTAACTTCACCGGGAAATGTCACTGGAAGCATCCTAAGTAGCACTGACTCTCGTGGCATGTTTGGAACATTAAAAGTAGTTGCAATGTCCTTTACTTCATCTATGCGCTTGAATGCTCTTTCCCGGTAAAAGGTATGTCCTTGAGCTTAGAACTTCTTTCAGTTGATATTTCAAGTGGTACTAGACTTGGTCCATTATCTTCATGTATCCTCTTCTTGTAACATCCCATAGTCATCCTTGTGATGTCTGCCATCTTTTCAACCTTGCTTTTTATCTCTTCTTAGTTTGAACTTTCTTCGGTGGATGTTTATGGCTCATATCCAATTCCCTTCTTGTCATGTGTCCTCTCAAAACTTTCAAAACCTGTGTCCTAATGAAAACTACTAGTTGACTTGTTGGCTTTCTTGTTCTTGTTGTGAAAAGCTGATTCTGGAACGTGAAGTGGTGGAACCATTGGAGTTTTAGATCTTCGGGTCATAAATCACTGAAATGAGAACAAAAGAAAACAAAAACCCGAAAAAGAATAAAAATTACTAAAGTAAAATTTTACTGAGATGTAACCAGGACATGGTAAAGGTAACCATATGGTTGTTGTTCAGAAAGCAAAGTAAATGCAGAAAAATAACTTTTTGTGGTTTTTACCACACAAAAGGATCGAGTAACTAAAAGCAATTAAATTATAAATCAAATAAGTCGCTCCTTGGCAACTTCGCCAAAAACTTAATGTGCATAAATATACCTATCAGTCTTAAATTTATAACCTAACAAACTTTTACTAACTATGGACTTATAGGCAGTGTACCTAGTCAAATTATAGAATAGCTCAAGTAAGTCTGGTGTCAAACATAGAGAATGGAATTCAATTAAAATAACTACTTCTAATTAAACTAAGAAACAAATTATGATTTGGGTGTTTTACTGATTTTGCATGATCAGAAGAACTTACTATCAACTACATAATTAATCAAGCAAAGAAAGCAAATTAACTTCAAGAATTAAAGAGTACTTCTACTTTGATTCGATTTCACCTTCTCTTGTGGTTGATTTCTAATGGATATATTATATTGATTACAAATTTGTTAACTAGCTATTATGGTCAAATATCTAGACTTACCAATTAATGAATTACCATGCAATGATAATGCACAAGTTAAACACCAAATCAATAATAAACACGAATTGGACTATGAATGATAAAGGTTACTTTTTTATGATCAAGTTAAGCAACCAAGCACAAATTAAGATTAACTATGCTCTCTAACATAGTTAAAGTTACTAGCTTTAATTACTTAATCTAAGATGTGATTAATCTTAGCTGTAATTATTTAATGATCATAAACAATTAGGAAATAAATTCATGCAATTAGAATGGTCAACTATCACATAGAGTCTGATTTATAAGCAATATAAACTATAACTAAAACATGTTAGGGTTTGGATTATCAAACACGAGTAAAATCAATAATATACATCCAATAATCGACATCAACACATGTGGATTATGTTCATCTTCACCGAATAGAAGTAAAAAGTTTTTAGCCTCTCATTGTAGCAGAAAGACACATCAAATCCATATAAATTAAGCTAGACATAGGTAATGATTAGCAAACCGAATTTATCAATGTAGAAATCTTCTAATTCTTCTTCAATTCTTAAGTTTCACTTGATTCCCGATCTTCTCCTGAGTTTCCAAGGGGTTTTAGTCGTCATTTTCCTCAGGAAACTGGTTAGAAGCCTCTCCATTCGACCAAATGTTTGGGTATTTATAATTTCCATATATCGGTTAACCACGTCGTGGTTGAAAGTCACCACATCGTGGTCATCATGTATATTTGTATTCTCCAGGTCGGGTGATTGGTCGAGAATCTTCCCTTCACCACGTTGTGTTGGAGGATCACCACGGCATGTTCTTCAGTCTTTAAATCTTATTTTCCATTTTCCTGCTTCCAGCTCCATGTTTGCTTCCTTTTTTTTCTTGAGCATGTATTTGCTACTACAATATATATTTAAACCATAATAAGTACCTTTTGTTCCAAAATAATCATAATTGTAGCTAAAGGTATTAGAAATATGCATTAAACATATAGTTAAATATACATATATCAATTAACTTCATGTTAGAGGTTACATAGGTAAAAAATAGCTAATGTACGATCATCTATACATACATTGTCGAATAAATTTAGTATTCTTTGTAAACATTGATAAGCACTTGAGACAAAATAGGCATAAAGGTCAATAAATAACAACTTACTTGAAAAACGATTCCAATATACTGTTAAAATAAAACATACCATCAAACATTTTGAAAATAGCATTGTGACAACATTTGAAAACATACTAAATCTTGTGAAAATAGCCTTGAGACAATATGATATAGGGTTAGCTACGGTCTAAGAATCAGATATATGACCCGATGTTGTGTACAAAAAAAAAACATAAACATAACGTACGGTGTTAGAATCAATTATTCTTTTAGTTGATTGATACTGACGACGAATGTGTGTTAGGGATATAGTATTAATAATTGGCTATATTAATAAAATAATAAGAAATATGTTAAACTAAAGTTTATTTTGAAAAAAAAAAATAGGTCTAAACGTAAAAAATACAAAATCTAGACTCATGAAAAATAATAATAATTGACATGTTGGTAACTGAAATAACAAGTAAAATTTAGGTTTAACAAAATAAAATAAAAATGTATAATCTATTAAAAAAAAAATTGTCAATTTACAGGCCGCGGGGAAGTCACATCGGGCGATCGGGTGCATGCACGTTGGATTGCTAGTTTTGTGTCACCTCCTTTTCACATTTATGAATTTATCCCCGGCCCATTTTACTTTCTTTAATTTAAATGGAAATATATATATATATATATATATATATATAATGTTAATTTTTTAATGAGAACTATATAAATAAAATAATATAACTATTTCGTTTGATATTTACGATCTATGTTTAACACTTTAATCAAATTTATAATAAATCACCATACTTATTATGACTCTGAGCGAATGGGGGAATCATTCTCAATCACCTATTTATTTTTGCCGTAAAAATCTCGGTCGTACCAACGAAAATGGGAAAGGAATACACATGTGTTATATAACAAAACATGTTTCCTTAAACTATATTAATCATTACCTTAATATATATAAAAACATAGCTTTTTCGTTTTTTTAATTTTTAAGAAGCTATTTTTATCGAAAAAATAATTTTATATCTACCAAAATTCATGATTTTTTATTCTCTACAAATAGACATCCATATTGATATAGTTTTAAAATAAAATAAAAAACTTATTTTTTTTATATTCTCAGCTATCGTTTTTCATAAGTGAATAAAAATGTATCAAAATTTTGATACACTACATTCGTTATTTACTTATGAATAAAAATATATAATTAATTTTTTTTATAGTTTAAGTATCATTTATACTACTTATTCATAAATGAATAACAAATTAACTATAACAAAAATCTGATAAATGTTTTATTCATATATGAATATAAAATATGACGACACGTAATACATGTTTTATTCAAATATAAATAGAATATATGATGAAAGATGATGTATAAAATATATTTTAAGTAAAAAAAACTTTATTATGTGTCATATTCATATATGAACGATACTTAAATTATAAAAAAAGTTAAGCATACGTTTTATTCTAAAAAAATAAATTTTTTATGTTATCTTAAAACTATATCGATATGGATGTCTATTTATAGAGAATAAAAAGTTATGAATTTTGATATATTTAAAATATTTTTCGATAAAAATGACTTTCTAAAAATCAAAATAACAAAAAAAAATGTTTTGTGTAAATTAAGGTAATGATTAGCATTGTTTAAGAAAACATTTTTTTTATTTTGCATTTTAAAATTATTTTTACATTGCGTCTCACGGTCTCACAAAATTAACATAGTCTCAAATGAACCTAAACCTATATATATATATATATATATATATATATATATATATATATATATATATATATATATATATATTCATTTGTGACCACTTATATTTTGTGAGACATATGTACCAAATCTTAGCCTTTCATTAAATTTGATCTTATGGTTTATAAAAAAACGAATTAACAATAATTAATCTAACTGATTATTTAATTAGGGGCAGATTAGTCACTATGTTAAAAATAACATCACTATCAGATTTGATACACAATTAGCGCTATATTCACGTAATCTTCAATAATATTTTCATCTACTTTGATTCCTCTACCTAGATTATCGTTCCTATGTGATCAACATTCCTTAATCTTATCATGTAGTCAATCTTCAATCTCCTTAAATCTTCACTTATTTCAACCATATCATCATCAGATTTTTGAGATTAATTGATTGAAGAATAATCGTATCATATCTAAATCATAGCTTCTAAATTCATGATTTTTTGTGTTTTCCGAGTTCATCTTCTTCATTCTTCTAGATTTGTAATTGATAACCAGATTAATTGGGGTTGATTTTCATCTATCGACATCTGGGGTGATCATCAAATAGAGGTTATTTTCAACAATATACTTCATCAAATCACATATATCACCCTCAAAATCTAATCGATTTTTAGCACCAGAATCATCCATTTTCAACAAAAAAAGGGTTAGTTTTTCTACGTTAATCTTCAATTTCAACAATTCTTTAACAAAGATCATATTTGTTTAGCTGTTTTAGATCAATTTTGAGCACTTTTAAGATTCGATTTCTATTTATCAGATTTATAATTTTTAAAATTTGTCAAGGTTTGATTTAGAGCACTTTTAAGGTTTGGTTTTCAATAGTTTTCAAGCAATATGTTTTGTAAAACTAACAAGGTATGTACAAAGTAATTATTGTTATTCAACAAATTCACTTAAACTATACATGCATTCTACCTGTTTGATGAAAGTCCTTAATGAAAAAAGAATCAGATGTATCACCCCTTCTTATGACTAAATTCTTCTTTAAGAATATGAGTATATTTCCAAAATATGAGTCGCAATTAGTGAAAAATAATGCAATGGTGACTACTTTTATTAAATTTACCATAGATTTGTTAAAAATAACTTTTTTACTTCTTCAAACACATAATGTTGGAGGTCTATTCAGGATATTTTGGTTTGGATATCTTCTTGTTAGCTTGCAGAAAAAGGGTTGTACTAGACTCAAAGTAAGGATCTGAGGGTTTTATAAAATCCTTTTTACAAAGAGAATGAGTTTTAAGAAAAGAACAAAGGATGGGATGTGTAAAGTCATCCGGAGCTCAAAGAAGTGATCTCCCAAAATATTCATAAATGTATCATATGGTGGAGTGCAATTGATGTTATTTGAGCAGATAGAAATGCATGCTAATTGATAGGCTAAGGATCCCTCATGAATTCCAGGATAAGTTTGCATGACTTTGTGATGCCTTATAGCCTAGGAGATTAAATCTGAATTCCTTGCTATGGTTGAAACTATGATTGCGAATTGCTTGGTGTATACTCTATGGTTGTGCATAACTAAGGTTTTATATCCCTATAAAATACTTGATTTAACCTTACTTCATGTTCCTTGTCTGGTTGTGGATTTGGGGTGGAGTCTTTTATTTGAATGTCTATCGAGTCTTGGTTATGTACAATTGGTATACTTGGAGCAATTTGCAAGAAGCATAGATTTCTTGCAGAGCAACGATGTGGCTGAGCAGGAACCTAGATGCGTACCTAGGTGTTTAGAGGTGGCTTCTTAGGCACGTAGGTGTAAATGTGCTGCTTTATTAGGAGCATAATGTTTTGTGACTTGGGACTTGGAGAGGAAATCTAAGTCAACTACAAATAGATGTGGAAGGTAGTATGGGTCCATACTACTAAAAGCATAGGATCCATATGCAATTAAGAAAGAATCTCGAGGAGGGTACCAAAGAGTTATTTGAGATATGTTTGGTATCTGTGTGCGCATTTTGTCTTGTTTTCATCTTTTTCCTTGTGTATTTCAGTATGGTGTTTACATGCAGTTCAGGCTCTAGCGGTCCAAAGAGGCATGGTACCAATGATGATGAGATCCGTAGGATCATTGCCGCAGAGGTGGCCTCAACAGCCATGTAACATCCATAAATTTTACGCTAAATTTTAACTTTTTCAATCATAAATAAAACCCAATAGTATTGTTTACAAAAATGTTTTCAAATCATTATTCAATCAGAGTGTCCCAAAAGTTAGATCATAAGGATGAGGAGTGGTACGGTCACGCCTTCTCCTTGCCATGATCTTCTGAAGTACCTAAAACAATAATTGTAAACTGTAAGCCCGAGGGCTTAGTGAGCTACCCCAAAATACCAATACCATACTGATAATATCATATTCGTATTAATCAATCACTCAACATGCATACTGGGCCATCGGCCTGACTGGACCGCCCTATAGGGCCTACAGTCTAACTGAAACTATACCGAGCCTTCGGCATGACTGGACTGCCACGTGGGCCTACAGTCTCCCCGGACCGCTGATAGGGTATGTTGGCCTTCAGCACAAAGCAGGACCACCTCAACCCAACCAACGAGCAAATAATCATGTACACATAACTAACATATACTGGCATATACAGACATCAAATATATCTATCTTACTGATCATCAATCATAACAATCTCTCATAGCTAGAGCACCGGCCCAGCAGGCCACTAACATACCAATCCCTAAGGATCATAAAAACATAACATACTGTCTATCCTGATTCTGATCTATATGATCATTGTCTCATACATATCATATCATAACCATAACAACTAAAGGCTGGCCTTGGTGCCTTAGACCCTTTTGATACAGTGAGGATAACTCACCTTGCAGACGTTGACTCGGTAGATGAACTCCAACTCTCGGATCACTGCTAAAAACTCCACCACCTATTACTATAATACAATCATACCCATCATTTCCCAACCTTTCAAGGTGCCTTATAAACCAACTAATCAACCCTGGTCAAAGTCAAAGTCATCAATCAAGGTCAACAGTCCATGTTGACCCTTACTCACCGAGTACCCGCGGCTACTCGTCGAGTTCCTTGAAGTACTTGCCCACTCGCCAAGTCACCAGAGTGACTCATCGAGTTCCTTTGGTTTACGATCGAGTTCTAAGGCCACTCGTCGAGTTCCCTTCTTGGAACTCGATGGTTACACATGCATACATAAATTGGGGAAACTTCAACCGACTCGCCAAGTTGTTCATACAACTCGTCGAGTTCTATGGCAATCTTCATCGGACTCGCTGAGTTGTTCATCCAACTCGTCGGGTCCAGGCCTATCTTCATATGACTCGCCGAGTCGACCTTGCGACTCGCTGAGTTCCTTCCTCCCTTAAGCCATACAAACACTTTTTAAGCCATGCAATGGATCCAACTTACAAATCCAAGATTCAAGGCATGCTTTTCACGTAAAGTTGCAAACTTTACGTGCATGCATAGCTACAAATGCTCTAAATGTCAAATCCAAGCTCACAATGGGGTTTCATACTCAAGGAAAGCTTCATACATGGCCAAACTCGGAGCTTTATGACTCTAGGACCCAAGAGGGGTCCAGATCTGAAGTTACAACTTCAGATCTAGCTCATTTCCCACAATATCATCACAATCAAATCATAAAAAAACCTAGATCTCAACCAAATAAGGTCTAGAAGGAAAAATGAGATAAAGGTGGCGACTTGATACCTCCAAATGATGCTAACTGAGGTAGATTTCTGATTCCCACACCTTCCTTGCTCCTAGTCTGTTGCCCTCCAAGCTCTTCCTTTCCAAAAACCTTCTTTCTAAAGCTCAAAACACATAAGAATGAAGCACCACACGAATTAGTGTTTCTATGAGCTCTCAAAGACTGCAAAGAAGCCAAAGAAGGCTTAAGCCTCTTTAAATAGGGT